>NW_003852452.1:10232104-10243864 GCF_000181295.1 Otolemur garnettii
CAAGGTATTAACCCCTTACCAAGTTTATCCCTGGTAGTGGATCCCACCATTTCATTGAGAAGGGACACAAAGAAAGGGGTTTTAAGGGGAATGGGAGGAAACTCTGGCCTGCTGAGCTAGGAAGTCTGGAAGGCCCGTAGGAATTTTTTCCACTTAGCAGTTCTCTCCAAGAAACGGAAAAGAATGTGGACATGAAGTAACCTAGGTAACCAATGACCAATAAAAAAAGTCAATAATCAATGACCAATAGAAAAAGGTAATAATGCCTGGAGGCACAGAGAGGCCAATAAAAGACTTACAGGCTCAATGCCTGTAGTACAGTGATTATGGCGCTGGCCACTTACACCAAGGCTGCAGGTTTGAACCCGACCAAGGCCAGCTAAATGACAATGACAACTGCAACAAGAAAACAGCTGGGTGTTGTAGCAGGCACCTTGTAGTCCCAGCTACTTGGGAGGCTGAGGCAAGAGAATTGCTTAAGCCCAAGAGTTTGAGGTTCCTGTAAGCACATTACCCGGGGCAACATAGTGAGACTCTATCTCAAAATAAATAAATAAATATAAAATAAAAGAGTTACAACCAATTTAAAATGGAGAAAGGGTATTTACACCTCCACACTGCCTTGCATCTCTGTCTCTCTCACTTCTTCTTCATGAGAGGGACCTGCTTCCAACTCTCTTTGGAAGTGGTCTAAAGTTTCTCTTTGTTCTTAAACAGAATTTCTTTTTTTTACACTGGAACTCGTATGGGTTACTTTTGCTTTCTATTCATGTTGCCTGTGCTACGCTAGTTTTATTTTCTGTTTCCACTCACTTTTGCTTTTGATTCCTGCCATGCCTCAGTTGAACTTTTCTAGCTCAGCTCATAATTGAGGAATCAGGCTCCCAACTCCAAACATTTTTTCTGGTGTTGCAAAGCCTGGGACAAAAACTTCAACATTTTTCCTGGCAGAGTAGCCTCAGGAAGAGCATCCACAGAGGACTCCTGCATTCCCCACACTCCACATCACATCCCAGGTAAGATGATGGAGCACCTGTGTCTGCTGAGTGCAGTCCTGGCAAACCTGTATTTTGTTCATTGCACACCGCCAACCCTGTCTCCTTCACCTGCTGCTAGACTGCAGTTTAACTGTGACTCAATCTAAAACTATTTCTACTTACTAAGAGCTGTCCTGGAGATATCTTCTCTAGATAGGGTCGATGAATTGTCTGCTTATCTATCAATAATTAGAGGCATTGACTTTCCAAGCCTTGCAATTTCAGAATTCTCCTGGTGGCAGCCTCATGGCAAGGACTTGTTCCCTTCCAACTTGGCACAGTGTGATTTCAAGCAAGAGCTTCTTGCCCTCCACTCTTCTGAGATCTCCTCTGCCAGAGATCCTGCATTCAACCTGTGGAATTTGCCTCTCCCTTCCCAACTCTTATGTTCTGGCACTCTTGAAGAGAGACATCTGAGTACAAGTGCCACTGTAGACTCTCATGGATTTTTTTGTTATTGTTTAAAGGTCAGAGCTACAAAAATCTAGAGAATTTGGTATTGAGCCAATCCAAAAGCTTCCAAGAGAAATGCTCAGAAATGCTTCCACTTAAGAAGGATATGAGGAAGGATCAGAGATATAGCCTGGATAGTGGCCCAAAAGATCATTTGTTGAGTGACCTAGACAGGTCTTCAGGTAAAGGTCTAGGGTCTAACTGAGAAAAATCAAGAAAGTCACGTGGTGAGTCTATCAGGGAATAATTCAAGGGTTTTAAGGTGAGCCGAGGCCTAAAACAACTGGAAAATGCCCTAACAGTACATTTGGGCAAGAAATTTGAGGACATCAATGAGGGCTAGACCCCTGGGACTATGCATAGTTCATGGCTATTGTGCCTCTTCCTCAGAAATCCCACAGGCAAGTAAGACATGGAAATGTGGCACAGTTGTATTGGGACCACTGCCTACATACTTCCCAGGAGATTTTCCTTCTTAGCTCCAGCAAACAAGAGATGTGGGAAGCCCATATTAAAAGTTTTCAAATGAAGATGAGAAAGGGTCTTTCCCCCAAGGTCCTAAATCATACAACTCTTTAACTTGAAAGAGTCCTCATCCCAGTCCTTACCCCTTTCTAGTTTTGCTTCTTTACCCTACTTTATCTCTAACATGGACTCCAAATATGGGATCTTCAGGACCCTTAGAAGAAGCTCTAAAACTTTTCCTGAAAAAAAAGTGGCAACAACAAATTCAGTTCTCAGCCTAGATCATCCCCTCCCTGCCTCCTCACCTGTGGGGAAAGAAGGGCAGGGAGCCCTAAGACAATCACTGTCTGATACTGTCAGCTTCCTCGTCACGTTCATTTTCCCAGGTTCTTATCCCAGTACCGAACAATGGTTATTGAGACTGAGTCAATTGAACAATAAGCAGACCAAACAGCTGAAACAATGAGACCTACCAATGCAAGCAGGCCAAGCACAAAGACTTACTAAGCAAGCACAGTACATTCTGAAGGGGAAATGGGTCTATCTCCATGAGTGCAGAAGACCTTGAATTTTTTTTTTTTTTTTTGAGACAGAGCCTCAAGCTGTCCCCCTGGGCAGAGTGCCATGGCATTACAGCTCACAGCAACCTCCAACTCCTGGGCTCAAGCGAGTCTCCTGCCTCCGCCTCCCAAGTAGCTGGGACCACAGGCGCCCGCCACAACGCCTGGCCATTTTTTGGTTGCAGCCATCATTGTTGTTTGGTGGGTCCGGGCTGGGGATTCGAACCCGCCACCTTAGGTGTACGTGGCTGGCGCCCTAGCCGGTTGAGCCATAGGCACCGTGCCAAGACCTTGAATTTTAGCACACACAAGTTTTTATATGATAAATGGACTGTCTCTCCTTTCTTCTGGTGGAGTTTCCATTTCCTGCCTTGGGTGATTGACAGGTTAGAGTTATATAACTGTTCCTGTTTTGTGTATGTGTCTTCCCATAATCTTTCATGGAAACCATATGGCCCCCTAAGCTGTTATGGTAATTAAATGGTAATGAACCCTGTGTTAGTTGAGGACGCTGGAAATCCTCTTGCACATACTCCAAACCCTGTTTTGTGGCATTGATTGTATCTCTACTTTGTGGTTTCTCTACCCCTTTCTGATTGGTCAATCCTTGGAAACCCTTTACCATAGACCAAACAAATGTCAGTGCTTGGAAATCCCCTGAACAAGACACATCTTCCTTCTCATCTTTACCCTGCTGTGACTCACACAGCTGAAAAGGAAACTCAGACCCACTTTTATGCAATAATCAATAGAAATTTATTACACCTGCACAGGGGGCTGTTGCTGTGGAAAGCAAGCAGCCCTGAGTGCCAGGTAAAATGGCCTTTTATACCTTTCTCACTGCTTAAATTCGCAAGCAAACACAAACAGAAGCCAAGTTTGCGGTTAGCTTAAGGCATGGTAACATTAGCTCATGGGTCACAAGGTGGGGGTACATAGTTCAACATAATTTGAGAAAGTTTCCAAAGACTCAGGACTTTCTACCAAGGGCTCTTTCTGGCATCAACCCCTCCTTGCATACTTCCTTATCTTTAGGCCTCTTCTTGGATTTTACCTCCCCACCCTTATGGGGGCTGGGACTAAAAGACTCAGGAGAAGTTTCTTTTCCAAGGGTAGGGG
Organism: Otolemur garnettii; assembly: GCF_000181295.1. Lineage (NCBI taxonomy): Eukaryota > Metazoa > Chordata > Mammalia > Primates > Galagidae > Otolemur > Otolemur garnettii. The sequence continues at coordinate 10,235,739 of NW_003852452.1, forward strand.
GCTCAGTTAGCACAATCCCTACATAACAATACTAACCAGGAGCTTACAGAGAACATCCAGACAATTGGGGATGGCAGGTGGACTTCTCTGCTTCCACCCAGCAGTGTAGATGAAGTGAGTCAGAAACAGACTGTCTTAGCCAATTGATGTGCTGCCCACAAGGCAAGCTGGGGTTGGACATGAGCCAACGGATGAGAAAGTGAGTTCCAGTGATGGAGTAAAAAAGCCTTCAGGGCCAAAGGGTGAAGAATTCAGAGCATCTTTCCACTTTCCACGTGTCCAGGGAGATATGTGAGGCCAGGGACCTCTGTACTCTCCTATTACAATCTAGTACTGATTTGACAACTAGCGCATGAGAAAGGTCCCCAGTGATAAGTGTGGATGTCAGTAAGGCAAAAACTACCCTGACCGCTGAAAGTTGCCCACCAAGATTATCAGATCCCCAAGATCCTAAATTATCTTAAAAATCAGATGTTGGGTGAACCAAAGTTTAAACTGGAGAACAGGGAGCATAGCCAAACTCAAAGCCACCCCACTGATATGTCCCTGGCCTCAGATAACTTGGCTTCCGAGGCCTTACTGACTCACGCCCAGAGCTCTCCAGTGAGAACTTGGCCTCTCCCCAGGTGCTGCAATGTCCACTTGGAGGACAGAGGGGTCAACATGGAGTAGTGGCAAGACTTTTGGGTCCCTAAGCATGTCAGGAAGAGAATTTCTCACAAGCTGCAGAGAAGAGTGAGGACTACATACTGTATTCTTACATCACAGATTAAGTGGAACCTTATTAGCAAAGCTCCTAGTTCTTGATTTAATTAGTTGTTTGTTGGAAACCTATTATAGAACATCATCTGTTCTGCAGAGATGAATGTATTGTGGCTAATGCTCTCAAGAAGTTTACAACCATGCTAAAACTACTAAAGTATATCCAACTAAATAAAATGTGTCCTAAAGAGCCCAGCAACACTGTGGCACTTGGTTAAAACAGATTTATTAGAACATCCCTGGGCCTGACTATATATCTGAAAGGATACACATAAAAAATTATTAACAGAAAATACCCATTAGATGGGATTGGTAGGAATGAGAACAGAGGAAGACTTTTGCTTTTTAAGTGTTGCCAAGATGAAGATAGTGGGGTGTTTATATTTAGTATTTTTTGTTTTTCAAGTAAAAACATAGAAAAAAATCATGGTCCCCTTCCTCCTTTTTTAAAGCCAGTAATATAGAATTTCTCTGACCCTACTTCTATTGCCACATCTCTTTCTGACAACACCCTCCCTTCTGCCACCTTCTTTCAGTTAGAAGGACCTTCATAATTATAAATATATTGGGGTCATTTGGATGATCAAGAATAATCTCCCTATCTGGATGTCCTTAACTTAATCACATCTTTTGTCATTGACATGTCCCAGAGATTAGGACATGGACATCTTTAGGGAACAATTATTCTACCTACCACACATGGAAATCGAATTTATAAATATATCAGTTAGGATTGCACTTGACTGTTTAAAGAAGCAAGGGGTCTCTCTCTCTCTTTTTTTTTTTTTCTGGAGACAGGGCCTCACTTTGTCACCCTTGGTAGAGTACCATGGTATCACAGCTCACCGCAACCTCAAACTCTTGGGCTCAAGAGATTCTTTTGCCTCAGCCTCCGAAGTAGCTGGGACTACAGGTGCCTGCCACAGTGCCCAGCTATTTTTTTTTTTTAGAGACGCGAGGTCTTGCTCTGGCTTTGGCTGGTCTCGGTACTCCCGAGCTCAGGCAATCCCAGAGTGCTGGGGATTACAGGTGTGAGCCCCCACACCTGGCCGCTAGAAATAAGAGGTCTCTTTGTCTCCCACGCCAAGAAGTCTGGGAATATGAAGGCCAAGGCTGATGTGGCACCTCAACAATGCCATCAAGGAAACGACTGCTGAGCCTTGGGCATCACTCATGTGTTTTGAGCAGGAAGAATGATGTGGAAGAGGCAGTACTAGCAAAATTCAGTGTACATTTTAATTTTAATTTTTATTTTTTATTTTTAGTCAGACATGAGTCATGGAGCTGCCCTTAACTAAAAGGAAATCTGAGAAGGTCAAGTTTCTAGCTTTCCTCTTTCTCTACAAAAGGAAGGAAAATTGAAATAAGGGTTGGAATGAGTGACAGGGGAGCTAACCTATGGACATGACAGCAGCGAGCAATCTAACAAAGAACTTTAATAATCCAATCTTTTTTTTTTTTTTTTTTAGACAGAGCCTCAGGCTATCCCCCTGGGTAGAGTGCCGTGGCATCACAGCTCACAGCAACCTCCAACTCCTGGGCTCAAGCGAGTCTCCTGCCTCAGCCTCCCAAGTAGCTGGGACTACAGGCGCCGGCCACAACCCCTGGCTATTTTTTGGTTGCCAGCCATCATTGTTGTTTGGCGGGCCCGGGCTGGGGATTTGAACCCGCCACCTTAGGTGTATGTGGCTGGCGCCTTAGCCACTTGAGCCACAGGCACCAAGCCTAATAATCCAATCATTAAAGAGTAGGTCCTAGGTGTTGGAATTTAGTGGACTACTTTCTACAGGTTGGTTGGTCTCAGGTTCAAAACTGATTTAAAAAAAATGTATGTCACAGTATGTTCCCTACCCCAATTTACTTAGGATTAAAAGATGCATAGTAAACAAGGTGCATGACTGACAGCAGCGGCTTCTGATGCCCGGCAACACGTTAGGCGTAGCTCCCGCACCCTTCCACCACGCAGGCATGCTCAGTTGCAAGAGATGAGGTTGAACCCAGCGCAGAAGGCATGGCAGGGCAGCCACCCTTTCCATCTCCTGCCTATGTGTGTCCTATGCTTGTTGCACAGTCCCTAGGAGTTGAAGTGCCAAGTCACATGCCAACTCATCAATCAGTGGCTTCTGTAAACCAGGTACAGTCTGACCTGCTAACATTCGTTTTCGTCTTACTTCAACACATTCTGGGTGGCAGAATGGCAAGAAGGTAAATCTAAGGTCATATCCCCAGGGCCTCTGGGTCTTGGGTAAGAGTTCAGACCAGCTGAAAAGCCTTGTATGAGCTAATAAATGGTATCTTTTTTCTTTTTGAATTTAGAACGAATTGAGAGAAATATAGGAGTCAGAGAAATGAAGATCAAAATATTGCCTTAATAAAGCTGACTGGAAGATGTGGCCAAGTTCATCTCCAGACCACAGCTGAGCAGCCTGGGCTTCCCAGCAGTGGCACAGCAGTGAACAGAGAGCAGCCCCACTCCCTGCAAGACACAGGTCTAGAAAAGTGTAGGAGGGACTGAGCTCAGGCTATTTTCCCCAACTTATCTGGTTTTCCACTGTATTCAACCACGAAACCGTCACTAACTGTGGCAGCTTGTATTAGTAACTTAATTCTATATAATCAGGAGACTAATATTTACATATTTGGATGCCATGAGGATTAAACGTGAAGACAAACTTAAAGGGTCTGGTATGCAATAGCCACAATAAATCCACGCAAACTCAGGTGAACCTCCGAGAGAGTTGAGCGGTCTTTTTGATGGTTCAGGGCCATCCTTCTCCAATCCCTCAGCAGATTTTACAAACATTTACAATTTTCTTGTAGGCTTCCCATTTCACCTCTACCTCAGTCTCAACAGCCTGTCTGGAATGTTACAAGAGAATGTCAAGGAGACAGAGATACCAAGCTTGCCAAACCTTGGAAAGCTTTTTGGATCTTGTGATTCATGCCCGGGTCATGATGTCATAAACTTGACTCATAAGAATAAAATTTTGAAAAAAACATCTTACGACATTGATCAAAAATTTCCTTAGCGTTACACCCTATAATAAGAGATACTCAGGGTGACTTGCTGGAGTGATTTTAGGTTGTAATCTCTGCTGCTGAAATTCTTTATAATCTGACAATGTTGAAGTTGAAGGTCACATCTGGTAGTTTATCTTCTTACTGTGGGCTGCTGGTACGCTGTGGAAAGCAGCACATCCAGTCTTTGTTTGAACAACTAACAGGATCAGAATGCTCCTGGTTTGTCCTGGTACCAAAGATAGCGGTTTGAAATTTTTTTGTGTTTTCTTTCCAGCTGATAATTCAAACATCAAGGTTACACTCAGCTGCAAATAATTTACGTGGTAAAGGATCTGAGTTATGTCTTAATTATGAAAGAGTCTATAAATCATTCTAAACATAAACTATAAACATAAAACAACACCAGCCATAAACGTAATAATTTAATAATAAAAACAAGAGCAGCACTATGAGATGAGGGAATATGAGGGAATATCAGACAACTTGAAAAGATAGTGTTAGGGTATTTAGGACCAAGCCTCATACCTTTCTTATTGATTTCTGGACAAGGATGATCCCTTTATATATATATATATTTACTGTTCCTCGCTTCCTTCACTTCTTCTTCTCTGTCATTTTAAAGCTCCTTAAATACACTAGGATTGGCTGGGCAAGGTGGCTCACGCCTGTAATCCCAGTACTCTGGGAGGCCAAGGCAGGTGGATTGCCTGAGCTCACAAGTTCCAGACTAGCCTAGCAAAAAGCGAGACGCTGTCTCTACTAAAAATAGAAACACTGAGGGAAGAGGATCACTTGAGCCCAAGAACTGGAGGTTGCTATGAGCTATGAAGCCATGGCACTTTACCCAGGGTGAAAGCTTGAGACTCTGTCTCAAAAAAAAAAAAAAAAAAGGCTCAGTGCTTGTAGCTCAGGGGCAGGGCACCAGCCATATACACCAGGGCTGGCAGGTTGGAACCTGGCCAACCAGGGATATAGGGTGACGCTTTAGAGTATAGTTTCAGAATATCCAGAACCAAGATGCGGTAAGAATCAGTAAAGAGGACGCTGCAAAAGCAAGAGAGTGGGAGATGATCATAAAGAATAGAGGGGAGGGCCCGTGCGGCGGCTCACACCTGTAATCCCAGAACTCTGGGAGGCTGAGGAGGGTGGACTGCCTGAGCTCGGGGGTTCGAGACCAGCCTGAGCCAGAGCGAGATCCCTAAAAATAGCCAGGCGTTGTGGCAGTGCTGGTAGTCCAGATACTCGGGAGGCTGAGGCAAGGTGATTACTTGAGCCCAAGAGTTTGAGGTTGCTGTGAGCTATGATAGCACAGCACTCTATTCAGGGTGGTTAAAAGAAAAAAAAAAAGAATACAACGGAGATTAGTAGCCAGCCCCCAGTGATCCTTCCTTCCAGTCATCCCCTCCCACATTGTACCGGGGCATGGTCGGAGGCACCCATTGTGTATGGCAGAAATGGTGTTATGTCATTTCTGAGAAGAGGTTATAAAAGAGACTGTGGCTTCTGTCTTGGTGGCATTCTCCCTCCCTTCTTTCCTTCCTTGTTGAGACAGAGTCTCACCTTATGCTCTGAGCAGAGTGCAGTGGCTTCATAGCTCACTGCAACCTCAGACTCTGGCCATGGGCATCCCACTGCCTCAGCCTCCAGAAGCTGCTGGGATTATAAGTGCTTGCCATGGCTTCCAGCTGGGTTTTTCATTTTTTTATTTTTATTATCTGTTTTAAAGGAAAGAACCTTTTTTTTTTAGAGACAGAGTCTCACTTTGTCACCCTTGGTAGAGTGCTGTGGCATCACAGTTCACAGCAACCTCAAACTCTTGCCTCAGCCTCCCAAGTAGCCAGGACCACAGGCACCTGCTACAACACCCGGCTGTGTTTTTTCATTGTTGGTGTTGTCATTGTTGTTTTAGCAGGCCTGGGCTGGGTTTGAACCCGTCAGCACTGGTGTATGTGGCTGGCGCCCTAACCACTGAGCTACAGGTACTGAGCCATCATTTTTTTAAATGAATCAGTGTCTCACTCTTGCTCAGATAAGTCTTAAACTCCTAAGCTCAAGCAGTCCTCCTGCCTCAGCCTCTCACAGTGCTGGGATTACAGATGTGAGCCACCGTGACCAGCAATCTTAGTGGCATCCTCTCTCTCTTTCTCTCTCTGGTTATTTACTCAGGGGGAAGCCAGCTGCCATATCAGAAGCAGCCCTCCAGAGAAGCACCTGTGGCGAGGAACTGAGGTTTCTTGCCAATAACCATGTGAGAAAGCTTGGAAATGGATCCCCCAGCTCAGTTAAGCCTTCAGATGACTGCAGCCCTGGCTGACATTTTGGCTATAACCTTGGACAATCTGAGCCAAGAACAAATCAGCTAAGCTGCTCCCAGATTCCTCATTATCTGAAACCATGGGAGATAATAAATGTTTGTTATTTTAAACTGCTAAGTCTTTAGTAATATGTTTTAAAGAAACAAGTTTCTCTTTTATGATTTATCTATTTCAATATAATAAATTAGTTCAGACTATTTTTTTTGCAGTTTTTGCCCAGGGCTGGGTTTGAACCCACCACCCCTGGGATATGGGGCCGGTGCCCTACTCCTTTGAGCCACAGGCACCACCCTATCTATCTTTGAGCCAGAGGATAATGGATTGTTTCTCTGCGAAGCTACAATGTATGGTCACATTTTCAAAATCTTGTTCTTCAGATTTACACTTTACTGCTTAGGCGTGGTATCTTAAAATATTTTATGTTCTAAATTACTAGTAGGCTTAGAGCATTTATATTGCTCATCAAAAAGTATTCTTTAAAATAAAAACTAAGGCTCGGCTCCTATAGCTCAACCGGCTAAGGCGCCAGCCACATACACCTAAGGTGGCGGGTTCGAATCCCCAGCCCGGACCCGCCAAACAACAATGACGGCTGCAACCAAAAAATAGCCGGTGTTGTGGCAGGCGCCTGTGGTCCCAGCTACTTGGGAGGCAGAGGCAGGAGACTCGCTTGAGCCCAGGAGTTGGAGGTTGCTGTGAGCTGTAATGCCACGGTACTCTACCCAGGGGGACAGCTTGAGGCTCTGTCTCAAAAAAAAAAATAAATAAAATAAAATAAAAACTAAATCTGTTTTTTTTTTTTTTACTTTTTAAAACTTTATTGATTTACCACCTGATCAAAGCATGAGATATTTTAACAGTATTATACATAATATTTTTACATAGAAAAATTTATATAGCATTTCATATTATATGGTTCTGCTTATTCTTTCAAAAATGTATATATCCATTGGGCAAGGAATGCTTTTCATTAAATTACTAATATTAAATACACTTAATCATTGTGTATAGATTCAACCAAAGTAACTATTAACTAACTTTTAGGCATTTTATGGAGGTAAAACATACATTTTGCACATAAAGAAATATTTTATGCAAATATGCAGATACAATTTTTTTAAAAATTAGAACACTGAAAAAAACTACACCTTTTGACAAAGAGTACTTTGTTTTGTTTTGTTGGAGAGCAAGGATTTCCAGATGTATTCACTCTTTAAAATATTCAGCTTTGGTTTATTTCCCAAATTGCAAAGCTGCTGATAACAAATTTCTAGGATTTCATGTACGTTCAAGCTATGTTTAACACAAATATTAAAAGAAAAATCTATTTTTCATAATAACACACTCAAAGTTGGCTGTAGCATCTCTTTTCTTAGCTGCTATTCATTTAATCATTCACTTGATAAATATTTATGGTGACTTAAATATAAACTTTATAGAAACCAATGTTGCTTTTAAAGTGATTAAAAGGTTGGTAAATGAGCTATTTGTTAGTGTATCCAAATTAGCAGTAAGGGTGTACAGAACAGAGAAGTACGGGTGTTAGCACAAAAGCATGCATATCCAAATAGTATATGTTAGAAGTTAATCATGCTGGCAGGAAAACATACAAATAAAAATTGTGTTAAAAAAATGTTTTCGTGAGGAACGGCAGAGCATCAATTAAGACAACCGAACATCTCGATCAAAGAACAATGAGGTCTTCTGTGTGGGCAGTGGGCATAATTACAAATGGGATAACATGGAAAAAGTATGAAGAGAAAACTAATTTGGGAGATAAAACCACGTGGAACTGATGTTGATTCTTGAAGTTCTGCTTCAGGTTATCCAAGAGTTATGCTCCCCTAATTTAACCATTTATAACAAGTATAAAAGATTTTCACACACACAAAAAATTATTCTGCTAGTAGGTGTGAACTTAGGGCAGCAAACTTGCAAGATTTTTGATCATTTCTGTTATTAAACTCAGAACTTCCTTGTAATGTTTTGAGAAAGGATTTATGTGCAAACATTGGGCAAAGTCTAAAA
>NW_003852452.1:10243900-10244653 GCF_000181295.1 Otolemur garnettii
GGGGCTGGACAATGTGGTTAGGAGATTAACAGCCCTAGCTAGCTGGGAGGTGCAGTGGCTCACAACTGTAATCTTGGCATTGTGGGAAGATTGCTTGAGCTCAGGAGTTTGAGGTTGCTGTGAGCTAACTGACACCATAGCACTCTACCCTAGAGCAACAGAGTGAAATTCTGTCTCAGGAAAAAAAAAAAAAAAGGACCACCATTCTTTTCAATTCATAATGTTAGAAAAATCACAATACCAGTTTTACAATTTGATAACTGTGGTACCGATCAAGAGGCCTTATTGTGAGTATCAATATCTCCTCCACAAAATAGAGCTAAGAAAACCTGCCATAATTATTACCATTACATCCTGGTTTTTTCTTAAAGGTCAGACGAGTAATCCCACCAAATACACATGAAGCCATTTTTTAAAACTTTAGCCTACAAACGGGCTATTTTTATTGTTGATATTACTATTATTCATTTTTGCCTTGAATCTTTCTGTTGTTGGCAAAAATTCAGATAGGCTTTAAGGCATGAATGAACACCACTTGGAAAGGGCTAATAGTTAACTCTAAAATAACAAAAACCAAACCAAAACAAAAAACTATGCCTTTTCTAAAAATTATTAACAGAATTAAAAGTAGTTTTTTAAGCAGAAAATAATGCCTGACACAAATCTATATGACTGGAAAACATTAAATCTTTATTTCCTTGAGATTACAAGGACTTTTATCTAGAACCTTTTAGAAAAGGACCAATGTTTTCT
>NW_003852452.1:10245050-10246762 GCF_000181295.1 Otolemur garnettii
ACAAAATAATGAAGACTGAATTTATGCGCTATATAAAAGGCAAGTCTTCAGGACCTTCATAAGCATTTTTTTTTTTTGGCATAAGCATTTTTTCGGTTTATAAATGTAACACACTGTAGAAATTTTGGAAACCTAGTATAGGTATAAAGAAGAAAATTATTATAACTCATAATCACATTGCTCAGATATTATTTTGTATAGTTCCAACTTTTTCCTTTTCTTACCTTTTTCCCACTTTTTCACTATGAACAATATCAAAGCATTATACAATCTTCGAAAAGATGATTTTTATTATCATTTTCTAAAAAGATCTTTTTAAAAAAAGTGAATTTGTTGTTTCCAAGGTAAATTGTTTTCTTTCAGGTATTTTCTTACGGACCCAATGTAAAAACCTTCCATTACCCTGGTCTCTCTTTTTCCCTTATGGGAAATCAAGTCTGGATTGATTTGATTCTGAATCAAATCTGAATCCTATTACTAAATCCTATTAATTTTTTCTTTCTACATCTGTTCCTAACGTCTTGGGTCAGGCCCCAGTTTCTTCAACCCTGAGTTATTGAAACACCTTTTGACTTTTTTTCTCTAGTCTCTTTTCTCTACAGTGCCATATTTTACATAACTCTTTGCATCATTACCCTGATCAAAAATAACAAATATCAACCACCTTTATATTCTATAGCAGAGATCCCAAACAGGAGCTCCAAAGCCCAATATAGTCTTCAAATCTGTTTATTACTCCACAGTGTTCTAAACATTATTTTTTAAATAGGTGGAATCCATTAATGGGCCATGAGCTTCACTGATCTGTGTTACCTACCTGGCTTCTTTGTATGGCAGAACAGATTTTGCATTTTATAACTCCAGGGGGCGCTGTGCACATAACATCTGGAGTTGAGCAGTGCCCAGCCTGTGCAATCAACACAAATCTACCTGGTGGCCCTACTGAAGGCTATGGACATCTGAGTTTTACAGTCTAGTCTGTAATATATCAGAAAGAAAACTGATAGCTTATCTAACCCTGCCCACCATAGTGACTAAGCAAGATCATCTTGTGCCATAGCCTGGAAAAAGCTGACATTCCTAAAAGATTTGCACTCTAAGATAAGCCATGAAAAACCAAAATATTTACAAAGCCTTGAATTCCAAGATAAACCATAAGCTATTTTTCATTCGAAAGACAGAGACTTTTTGTTTTTCTTTTGATCTAAACCAACCCTGAAGTTATCTAATCAGAACTGTTGAGTAACATATCAGTCTGAGCTATTTCCTGACCTTGTGATTTTTTTTATCCTTCATGTACTTACTTTTTTAAGTAACTTTTCTCCAAGTATAGTCAGTTCTCAAATTTGCCTCTTAGTTTTGCAGAATAAAGTGTAAAATACCTTAAATCCTGATTCCAAGTGCTTTACAACGTAGACCCTACGTCTTCCAAGTTTTCTCTTTTACATAAATACTACGCTTGAGACAAAATTCTCTCATTATCCCCAAATTCAAATGCATCTTCTGTTGCATTTCCACTCCCCCAATCTGTCTGCCTCTTTTCCTCTCCTCTGAATCTACTTCCCTTCCATTCTTCAAGGCCCAATCGTACCTCCTTCAGGAACGCGTTCTTCAGACACCTTCATTTTTATCCTTTTTTTCTCTGAAATCTTTATGCACTTATAGTCTACTTTTATCATGAATTTGATACTATTCAAATTCTACATTTATGC
>NW_003852452.1:10247562-10249008 GCF_000181295.1 Otolemur garnettii
CTCCTGCCTCTGCCTCCCAAGTAGCTGGGACCACAGGCGCCCACCACAACGCCCGGCTATTTTTTGGTTGCAGCCGTCATTGTTGTTTGGTGTGCCCGGGCTGGATTTGAACCCGTCACCTTAGATGATGTATTTGGCTGGTGCCTTAGCCACCTGAGCCTCAGGTACTGAGCCCCAGGCTTTTCTTTTGGGGGAGATTTCTTATAGTTGATGCTATTTCAGAACTTGTTATAGGCTTGTTCAACATTTCCACTTTTTTTCAGGCTAAGTCTAGGAGGTAGGCATGTTTCCAAGTATTGATCTATTTCTTTCAGATTTTCATATTCTGAGAATAGAGTTTTATGTAATATTCATTAAAGATTTGTTGAATTTCTGAGGAGTCTGTTGTTAATTGGCCTTTATCATTTCTGGTTGATGAAATTTGGGAGTTTACTCTTCTACTTCTGGTTAGGTTAGTCAAAGGTTTATCTATTTTATTGACCTTTTCAAAAAACCAAGCCTTTGATTGGTTAATCTGTTGTATGATTCTTTTGTTTTCGGTTTCATTTAGTTCTGCTCTAATTTTAGTTATTTCTTTTCTTCTGTTGGGTTTAGGGTTGGAATGTTCTTCCTTTTTCAGTTGCTTGAGATGTCCCATTAAGTTGTTGACTTCCTCTCTTTCCATTCTTTTTAGGAAGGCTTGCAACACTATAAATTTCCCTCTTAGGACTGCCTTTGCATTATTCCAGAGGTTCTGATAGTTCGTGTATTCATTATCGTTTCGTTCCAAAAATTTGGTAATTTCCTTCTTAATCTCATCTATGACCCAGCTATCATTCAGCATGAAGTTATTTAGTTTCCATGTTTTTGTATGAGTATGCAGATTCCTATTGTTACTGAGTTCAACTTTTATTCCATGATGGTCCAAGCACATACAAGGAATGATTTCTATTCTTTTAAATTTGCTGAGGTTAGACTTGTGACCTAAGATGTAATCAATTTTGGAGGATGATCCATGGGCTGATGAGAAGGATGTGTATTCAGTTTTGTTAGGATGAAATGTTCTGTATATGTCTGTTAAATGCAAATGTTGAATGGTTAAGTTTAAGTCTAAAATTTCTTTGCTTAGCTTCTTCTTATTCTATACAACACTGCCAAAGGGGTGTTAAAATCTCCAACTATTATGGTGCTGGAGGCAATCACATTGCTCATGTCTGTTAGAGTCTCTCTTATAAATTGAGGCACATTCTAGTTGGGAGCATAAATGTTAATAATTGAAATTTCATCATGTTGAGTGTTACCCTTAACAAATATGAAGTGACCATCCTTATCTTTCCTTGTCTGTTTAAATCCTATTGTATTTGTGAATAAAATTGCAACACCTGTTTTTTTCTGATTTCCATTTGTCTGAATTATAGATGATCATCCCTTCAGCTGGAGTCTATGTTCATTTTTTTTTTTTTTTTT
>NW_003852452.1:10249495-10252060 GCF_000181295.1 Otolemur garnettii
CACTGTGGAAGTTGGAATTTGATCAAAAGTTTCTGAGTGAGTTTACTTTGGTGGTGGAGGATTGTGCTGTTCATTATGGAGGATAGGTCTGAGAATATCCTGGAGAGCTAGTTTAGTTATGGCAAATTTCTTCAACATGTGCATGTCATTAAAGTATTTAATTTCTCCCTCATAGATGCAACTCAGTTTAGTTGGATACAGGATCCTGGGTTGAAAGTTATTTTGTTTAAGGAGATTAAAGGTCGATGACCACCCTCTTCTAGCTTAAAAGGTTTCAGCAGAGAGATCTGCAGTCATTCTAACGTTCTTCCCCTTGTAGGTTATGGTTTTCTTACATCTAGCTTCTTGCAGAATTTTCTCCTTTGTATTAACTTTGGCAAAGCTAATTATAATGTGTCTATGAGAATTTTTATTTGGGTTGAATTGTGCTGGTGTTCTGAAACTGTCTTCTGGGCAGTGGCCTGTGGCTCAAAGTGGTGGGGCGCTGGCCCCATATACCAGAGGTGGTGGGTTCACACTCAGTTCCCAGCCAAAAACTGCACACAAAAAATAAAAAGAATCTATTTGCTATCTGAATTTCAGAATCTCTTGGCATGTCTGGAAAATTCTCTTTGATTATTTCATGAAGTAAAGCATCCGTATCCTTTGCAGCAACCTCATCACCTTCAGGAATTCCTATAAAGTGAATATTAGATCTCTTTGAATTATCCCAGAGCTCTCTGAGAGAATGATCCGTTTTTGTTCTCCACTTTTTTTCCTCTTTGAGCATTTGGGAGCGTTCAAAAGATTTGTCTTCATTGTCAGAGATCCTTTCTTCTGCCTGCTCCATTCTGTTACTGAAGGATTCTACTGTATTTCTCAGAGCTGCAAGTTCTTGCCTCAATGTGTCAAAATCTTTATTGATTTTGTCTTTGAATTCATTGAATTCTTGAGACATCTTTTTTTTTAATTATTAAATGATAGCGGTATACATTAATGCAAACATGGGGTACAGTGTGGTGTTTTCATATACAATGTGAAATATTTTCATCAAACTGGTTAACATAGACTTTGTGTCATTTACTTAGTTATTGTGTTAAAACATTTATACTCTAATTCTAGAAAAGTTCACGTGTACCCTTGTTAGAGAGACCATATAGGTGATCTTTCCAGTCACCCTCCCACCACCCATCCTCCCTTCTCCCCTCCCCTCCCCCATCCCCTCCCCATATTCTTAGGCTAGAATTAGGTTGTAGCTTTCATTTGAGATCTATAAATTAGTTTCATAATAGGACTGTGTACATTGGATACTTTTTCTTCCATTCTTGTGATACTTTGATAAGAAGAATATTTTCCAGTTCCATGCATGTAAACATGAAGGAGGTAAAGTCTCCATCTTTCTTTAGGGCTGCATAGTATTCCATGGTGTACATATACCACAGTTTATTGATCCATTCATGGATTGATGGGCATTTGGGCATCTTCCATGACCTGGCAATTATGAATTGGGCTGCAATAAACATTCTGATACAAATATCTTTATTGTAATGTGATTTTTGATCTTCTGGGTATAGAGACATCTTTTGAATTACTCCTTGAAATTCTAATTCCATCTTTACCTCCATTCTGTTGATCTTATTTGCTATCTAAATTCTGAACTCGATTTCTGACATCTCAGCCATTTGTTTATGAATGGGATCTTGTGCTACGTCTGCCATATCATTCCTTGGGGGAGTTGATCTACTCTGATTCTTCTTGTTGCCAGAGTTTTTCTGCTGATTCCACCTCATGATTGTTTTTCACCATTTGCTAGATGGGCAGGTAAGGTAAAATTGGATTGGGAGTTCCTGGAGTTGTGGTTAACCAGCCCTTTGTCAAGGATCTGGGACTGATGACTGCAGCTTTTTCCCTTATAGCTTTGCAAAGGACCCATACAGTATTACAGCCTGAAGTTAAGGAAACCTGCTTGGTGTGGTGGGGTTAGGTGGCTCTGTCTTGTATTCAGCTGGTTCTTGTCCTATCTTAGTGGATCCGTGACTCTGGTGAAGTCTTAGCTGAAGTTTGCTTTCTTGGAGTCACAGCTTGCCTCAGCAGAGATGACCTGCAGATATTACTCTTCTCTCTTGGTTCAGCTTCCAGTCTTCAGCTTAATTGGGTACTTTCTGGACATTATCCTTCCCTCTGGACGGGAGCTTCTGTTGGAGGCTGGCTCCAGTTGGGCATCTTGCTTCTTCCCCCCAAACTGTTACATTTCTATGTGACATTTATTCCTTGGTAAATCAGGAAGTTTCTCCTTTATCAGGTGAGTTTTTAACTTTTATAGTTATGCAGTCTTTGCTCCTTCCACTCCTATCTGCAAGATGTTAACCCCTAACCACTCCTCCCATCCAATTTAATAAATCCAATTCCCCAAACAGTGGCTGGGCTGCTTATCTACAACAACAAATTCCTCCCTCTTCCAAAAGTTATTTTGACCAACTCTTTCCAAAACTAATTGCAGTTTGACGGACAACCCCCTTCCCCAACCCAAGCTAAAGTTTAATAAAATTCTTGCCTCTTCTTTCTCCAGTACAGTCTGTTGCCCTC
>NW_003852452.1:10252282-10258865 GCF_000181295.1 Otolemur garnettii
AGCCACAGGTGCCGCCCCTCTAATAGACTTGATTCCACAGTCTGAAGCCAGTCCTTTCAGCTCTTGTAACTATCTTGAAGCTGCTGTAAGTGGAGGAAACAAAGCAGTAATTAAATAAAAGATTAGACTTGAGTGAATGAAAGAAGTAGGTTTTGGTAGAGTGACCATATAAATTATTGTCCAATGAGGAGACTTTGAAGAGTGAAAGGTGCAATTAATACTTACACTAGAACAAGAGGCATAAACTGGAGCTGTCATGGGCATATTAGGACACAGGTTCAGTCTAGCCTAGTCTAGATGTAGGTCACAACAGAGTAACTTTGAGCACATCATTATTCATTTTAATCTCCTTGAGCCTCAATTTCTTTAATGTAAATTGAGAGCATTAATGTTTAGCTCATAGAGTGGCTATAATAATGAAATACTATGACCCCACAAATCAATTTTAAAAATAAATACAAGCTACCATTTAAATATACTTTTTTTTTTTTGAGACACAGTCTTACTCTGTCACTCCAGGTAAAGTGCTGTGGCATCATAGCTCAAACTCTTGGGCTCAAGTGATCCTCTTGCCTCAACTTCCCAGGAACTAGGACTACAGGTGCCTTCCATGGATGCCCAGCGAATTTTTCTATTTTTAGTAGAGATGGGGGTCTCCCTCTTGCTCAGGGAGACCTGGTCTCAAACACCTGAACTCAAGTAATCCATCACTTCAGCCTCCAAGAGTGCTAGGATTACAGGAGTGAGTCACTGAGCCTGGCCTAAATATACCTTTTAAAATAATAATTAGTACTGGTATTGTTGACCCGAAGATTTTAGTACATTAGACTACAATCGCACCATGTATTACTACCGACTGATGTTGCTGGTCCTCTGTGACACTCTCCCTATGGAACCTGTCTCCTAACTGCTGCAAGAGGCAGAGAAAGCAAACGGAGCAGTGAGAGGCCATCACCACTGCATACACCTGCCAGAGCACACAAGCCTCTTAGAGAAGGCATTCTATTTCCTTCTAGGAAAATAAAAACACCCCCTCTCACCACACATACACAAAACAAACCCATTTTTTTTTTTTTTTTGGAGACAGAGTTTCACTACAACGTCCTTGGTAGAGTGCTGTGGCGTCACAGCTCACAGCAACCTCAAACTCTTGGGCTAAAGTGATTGATTCTCTTGCCTCAGCCTCCCAAGCAGCTGGGACTATAGGTGTCCACCACAACACCCAGCTATGTTTTTGTTGCAGTTGTTATTGTTGTTTAGCTGGCCTGGGCTAGGTTTGAATGCGCCAGCCTGGGTATATGTGGCTGATGCCCTACTGACTGAGCTACGGGCGCTGCCCAAACCCACATTTTTTAATGTATAAAGTGAGTCAGCGTTGATGAGTAAAACATTAATTACTTTTTTTTTTTTTTTTGAGACAGAGTCTCACTTGTCGCCCTCAATAGAGTGTTATGGCATCACAGTTCACAGCAACCTCAAACTCTCAGGCTCAAGTGATGCTCTTGCTGGGACTACAGGTGCCCACCATAACACCTGCCTGGTTAGATTTTAGAGACAGAGTCTCACTGTTGCTTAGGCTTGTCTGGAACTCCTGGGCTCTGGCAATCCACCCACCTTGGCCTCTAAAAGTGCTAGGATTACAAGTGTGAGCCACAGTACCCGGCCGAAACATCAAATTTATAAACCCAAGCTTCAGTCATCAAACCAGTCAGAGAACAGTTCACAGATGCTCATCACTCAGGAAGCCCTTGAGCACCAGTCTCAGCTCACTTTTGATGCGTAATCTAAAACCTGTACTCAGGTCGTTTCATCCTTTAAAATAACTCAGACTTCTCCCCAGTTCTTCACCCAAGGTGATGGCCCAAATCAAGTGCTTTGCAGCCCTCATTGACTATTTTCTTTGTGGTCTTCTCTTGAAGAGGAGGCCCACATCTGCAGTAAGCAGAACATGCCTGGGGACTCCGTTTCATGCAGCCCCCTTGGCCAGCTTCCATGTGCTCTTGGCTCACTTGAGTCTGGTAGTCTTTTTCTTTTTCTTTTTTTTTTTTTTGAGACAGAGTCTTACTCTCTTGCCCGTGGTAGAGTGCCATGGTGTCATAGCTCACAGCAACCTCAGACTCCTGGGCTCAAGAGATCCTCTTGCCTCAGCCTCTTGAGTAGCTGCGTCTACAGGCATCCGCCACAACACCCGGCTGTGTTTTTATTTGGGGGAGGGATGGGATGTTGCTCTTTCTCAGGTTGGTCTTGAACTCCTGAGCTCAACCAATCTACCCATCTCAGCCTCCCAGAGTTTTGGGATTGCAGGCATGAGCCACTGTACCCAGCCGAGATCTGGTAGTCTTTATGACTGAAACATAATTTGGTTTTCACTCTCTTTACTTCATGCCTGAGAAACAAATATTCAACTTCCTTCTTTATTGCCAACGGGGGCAATTTTCTACAGAATTAAAAACTTTCACATACCCAAGTCTACACAAGCTTGTTCTTTATTCTGTGAGGCTTCTAATCCAATGCAGTTATTATTTATAATTCTATGTAAATTCTATGTGGGTTTCCTATGTACTATTATGACTTATTCATTCATATATTTAACAAATATTTTTTGAGCATCTAGTACATGGCAGGCAGTGGTTTAATTTTTTTTTTTTTTTTTTGAGACAGAATCCTACTTATTGCCCTTGGTAGAGTGCTGTGGCGCCATAGCCCACAGAAACCTCAAACTTTGGGCTCAAGCGAGGTGCTATAGTTCAATGGTTAGAGTGCTGCCCCAGCAGACCAGGGGCCATGAGTTTGAACCTTGCCTAGGCCTGCTTAACAACAACAGTAACAAAAACTCTTGGGCTCAAGCCATCCTCTTACCTCAGCCTCTCGAGTAGCTTGGGCTACAGGTGCCCACCACAATGCCTGGGTTTTTTGGTTTGTTTTTTTTTGAGACAGAGCCTCAAGCTGTCCCCCTGGGTAGAGTGCCATGGCATTACAGCTCAGAGCAACCTCCCAACTCCTGGGCTCAAGCGAGTCTCCTGCCTCCGCCTCCCAAGTAGCTGGGACTACAGGCACCTGCCACAATGCCTGGCTATTTTTTGGTTGCAGCCATCATTGTTGTTTGGCGGGCTGGGCTGGATTCGGGCCTTAGCCACTTGAGTCACAGGCGCCAAGCCAATGCCTGGTATTTTTTTAGAGATGGGTCTCACTCTTGCTTAGGCTGATTTTGAACTCCTGAGCTCAAGCAATCCACCCACCTTGGCCTCCCAGAGTGCCGGGATACAGGTGTAAACCACTGTGCCCAGCACCCTTAGAGACAGGATATCACTATGTTGTCCAGTGATCTTGAACTTCTGGGCTCAAGCAATTCTCCTACCTTAGCTTCACAAAGTGCTTGGGTTGCAGGCATGAGCCACTGACTGTGCTAGGCCCCTAAATCACTATTAAAGAGAATAATTTATCAATTTTTTTTTTTTGTAGTTTTTGACTAGGGCTGGGTTTGAACCCGCCAACTTTGGCATATGGGGCCAGTGCCCTACTCCTTTGAGCCGCAGGCGCTGCCCATAATTTATCAATTTTTTAAAGGGGGATTATGTCAGAAATTGTGATGAGTCTGAGATGTTATCTTTTCTTGCCTACTTATAGATAGATAGATAACAGATGATAGATAGATACTAGCAGAAACACTAGGTCTCTGAATCGCAGATCAGAGCTTTATTCACTCACAGGAGTAACAGTGGTCAGATTAATTTTACATTGCCAGCTTGGTGCATGTGGCTCAAGTGGCTAAGGTGCCAGCCACATACACCTAAGGTGGTGGGTTCAAATCCAGCCCAGGCCTGCCAAAAAACAATAATGGCTGCAACCAAAAAATAGCTGGGCATTGTGGTGGGTGCCTGTGGTCCCAGCTACTTGGGAGGCTGAGGCAAGAGAATCACTTGAGTCTAACAGTTTGAGGTTACTGTGAGCGGTGACACCATGGTACTCTATCAAACAAACAAACAAAAAAAAGAGTTAGAGGTTGTTGTGAGCTATGATGCCATAGCACTCTAGTGGGGGTGAAAAAGTGAAACTCTATCTCAAAAAAAAAAAAAGAATGGAAAAATGAGTATCCAATGTACTCAATTCTATGAAACCAATGTATAAACAACTATACACCCACATGAGAGAAAAACACAAGTATTTTCTAGTGAGAGGGAGGGAAGGAGAGGGGGCAATTGGCAAGTTCGCACCTAACATGCAGAATGAAAGGGTGTTCAGCACACCTTCTGGGTGAAGGGCTCAACTCCAACTTGAACTTTACCTTAGAAATGAAAACAATGTAGCCTAAACATTTGTACTCTCATAGTAACCTGAAAATTTAAAAAAATTGGATACATAGCTAGTTCAAATAAAATTAGAGTTCTGTTTTATTTTATTTATTTATTTATTTTTTTGAGACAGAGTCTCACTACGTCACCCTTGATAAGAGTGCTGTGGCATCTCAGCTCACAGCAACCTCAAACTCTTGGACCCAAGTGATTCTCTTGCCTTAGCCTCCCAAGTAGCTGGGACTACAGGCGCCCCACAATGCCTGGCTGTTTTCTTGTTGCAGTTGTCTTTGTTGTTGGCAGGCCCCATCCAGGCTCAAATCCACCAGCCTTGGTGTATGTAGCCAGCACCCCACTCACTGACCTATAGACGCCAAGCCAAAATAAGAGTTCTTTTTAACTTTTTTTTTAGAGACAGAGTCCCACTTTATTGCCCTTGGTAGAGTGCTGTAGTGTCACAGCTCACAGCAACCTCCCGCTCTTGGGCTTAAGCAATTCTCTTGCCTCAGCCTCCCGAGTAACTGGGATTACAGGTGCCCGCCACAATGCCCGGCTATTTTTTTGTTGCAGTTTGGATGGGGCCAGGTTTGAACCTGCAACCCGCAGTATGTGGGCCAGCCTACTCACTGAACCACAGGTGCTGCCCCCCAAATTCGAGTTCTATTAGGAAGAGGGTGTGTGTGTGTGTGTAGCAGGGAGAGAGAATACTGTTGAGTAGGCAGCTAACAATACTAGCTCCATCCAGCAATTTTACCTCTAGGAATTTATCCTATAGAGATACTCACTGTGGCCAACCTGTTGGTGCCCTCACCCCCACCCGCCCAGATCCCTGGAGATCCCAGCTACCATTTTGGTGTGCCCATCCTTCCAGCAGCTGTGGGTGCTGCTTGATAATGTTTGCACCTGTAAAGCAGTGGCCTTAAATGATTAGAGCTGCCTGGACCTTAAGTTCATGGGAGTTATGTATTGTGACTCTATCTGTGGGGGTAAAATGTTTGGGTTCCTTGCCTCAGGGTAGACAGATCTGCTTGCAGGATCTAGAGCTCCCCACAGGCACAGGCTGAACCTAGGCTCCACCGAGAACCATATTCTCCTCTTACTTCGTCCTACTTTCCTGTCCTGCTTCCCTCACTCTCTTAGATTTCTCTTTAGAGTACTCGCCAATAAATCCCCATGGGGCGGCACCTGTGGCTCAAAGGAGTAGGGCGCTGGCCACAATATACCGGAGGTGGCGGGGTTCAAACCCAGCCCCGGCCAAAAACTGCAAAAAAAAAAAATCACTTGTGCGGGAATTTCCACCTGTCTCCCCCAATAGGGAAACAGACCAAAGACACTTACAGACAGACGTGTGAGGCAACCCCCAGCAGGGTGGAGCCTGTAGGTTTCAACAAACACTGGAAAGTCTCCTGTAATACAACTTTACGAGCCAGGGTCCTGGGGACCAGACATGGTTAGAGTATGGCAGTGAGGCCCTGACTCCAGGTTCCAATAGGTATTTATTGAGATTCAAACAAAGAAGTATAAGGGAAGAGTTACAATAAAATGTTACACTGAGTAGGAGGATGGGCAAAATATGCAGACTGACTATTTGGGGGGGTTACTTTATCTGGATATGGGGAATGCGTAGTTAGTTACACACCTGCTGTTTATTGGCCTGACTGGTATCTGCCTTAGCTATTTCTGCCAGCTGAATGACTCCTTTGGTTGTGCATATGGTTGCAAGTGTTGCTGCAGTCCCACACGCCCTACTCTTCCCTGTGCATGGGACTCTAACTTTGTTACCGTTACACTGCCGGACTAGTGTCACAGGTCAGTAACCTCTGCCACCCATCTGGACATCCTGTTCTCTATGTGTATCTTGAGGTGTCTTTGGGTTTTTTTGTTTGCTTGTTTTGTTTTGTTGAGACAGTGTCTCACTATGTCACCCTCAGTAGAGTGCTGTAGCATCACAGCTCACAGCAACCTCCAACTCTTGGGCTTAAGCAGTTCTCTTGCCTCAGCCTCCCAAGCAGCTGGGACTACAGGTGCCCACCACAACACCTGGCTATTTTTTGTTGCAGTTCTCATTGTTTAGCTGGCCCAGGCCGGGTTTGAACACACCATCCTCGGTATATGTGGCTGGTGCTGTAACCACTGTGCTACCAGCTCCGAGCCCTTGAGGTGTCTTTGTTACGTTTTTCCCACACATATTATTTATGGCTCCTGATGTTTTACTTAATCACAGTCACGTAGCAAGCAAACAAGCCCAAGGTTAAGTATAATGAGAACTGTAGTGATTATACCTTTCTCTA
>NW_003852452.1:10259058-10259975 GCF_000181295.1 Otolemur garnettii
GCCACATTGGTTCCCTCGGACAGAAACCAGGCTTGAGGAACAGGGTGAGAAGTAAACTTTCACTATTATCTATTGTTCCTTTTAGAATTTTGAACCTTTTCTTCTTTTTGAGACAGAGTCTGACTTTACTGCATTGGGTAGAGGTTGCTCACAGCAACCTCAAACTCCTGGGCTTAAGTGATTTCTTGCCTCAGTCTCCCAAGTAGCCAGGACTACAGGTGCCCACCACAACACTTGGCTATTTTTTTTTAGAGACAGGGACTCGCTCTTGCTCAAGCTGGTCTTGTGGTCTTGAACTCCTGAGCTCAAGTAATCCACCCACTTCAGCCTCCCAGAGTGCTAGGATTACAGGCGAGAGCCATTGCACCTGACCTGAATTTTGAACCATTTAGATGTAATGTATATTAAAAAAAATAAAATTAGCATTAAAAATTAAGGTAGACTAAGCAAATAAATTTGATATCTAAGTGAAACTTTTTAAGTACCTGAACAGTCTATTTTATTTTATTTTTTGAGACACTCTGGCACCCTGAGTAGAGTGTGCTGTGGTGTCATAGCTTACAGCTACCTCAAACTCATGGCTGAAGCAATCGTCTTGCCTCAGTTTTTCTATTTTTAATAGAGACGAGGTCTTGCTCAGGCTGGTCTCAAACGCCTCACTTCAAGCAATCCACCCACCTCAGTCTCCCAGAGGGCTAGGATTATAGGTGTGAGCCACCGTGCCCAGTGCATTAACAGTTTATTAAACGATGACATGTGAATTCATGAGCTCTTAATGCTACGGCCAAAAATTGATGCCATTATTGTTCAACAGTGCTACGTTTTCCTGAGGAGGTATGAGACTTAGCCACTCATAATCATGACATCCATGGTTGGTGATGTGGAAAAGAAAATAAATGCCTCAAAGGTTTTGTTAA
>NW_003852452.1:10260647-10264723 GCF_000181295.1 Otolemur garnettii
GCAAATTCTGAATCTAATCACAAGGAAATATCAGAAAGCCCAAATTGAAGGACATGCTATGAAATTCAAAAGATCAAATAATTCAAAAAACAAAATTCAAAAATGTTAGTATCACATAAGACCACAAAAAGCTAAGGAATTTTTCCAGATTAAAGGCAAGTAAAGGGCTAGACGCAGTGGCTCATGCCTGTAATTCCAGCACTCTGGGAGGCCAGGGCAGGTGGATTGCCTGAGCACTGGAGTTGGAGACCAGCCTGAGCAAGAGAGAGACCCCATCTCTAAAAATAGAAAAACTAGCTGGGCAGTGTGGTGGGCATCTGTCCCAGATACTTGGGAGGCTGAGGCAAGAGGATCACTTGAGCTCAGTCTACTCAGAGCAACGGAGTGAGACTGTCTCAAAAAATAAATAAATAAAGGCAGATAAAGGGATATGACAACTAAATGCACTGTGTGAGCCTAGATTGGATCCTAGACCAGAGAATCTTCTTTTTCTATAAAGGACATTATGGAACCATAGGAGAATTTGTGTTAGAGATTATGGAGGATGGTCAGGTATGGTGGCTCACACCTGTAATCCTAGCACTCTGGGAGGCTGAATGGGGTAGATGGCTTGAGTTCAGGAGTTTTAGACCAGCCTGAGCAAGAGTGAGACCCTGTCTACAAAAATAGCCCTGCTTGCCTGTAGTCCCAGCTACTTGGGAGGCTGAGGCAAGAGAATCACTTAAGCCCAGGAATTGGAGGTTGCTATGAGGTGTGACACCACGGCACTCTACCAAGGGTGATAAAGTGGGACTCTGTTGCTACAAAAAAAAAAAAGCCTGACTTTCATGGTGGGTGCCTATAGTCCCAGCTACTTGGGAGGGTCAGGCAAGAGGATCACTTGAGCCCAGGAGATTGAGATTGCTATGAGCTATGACACCATGGCACGCTACGAAGGGTGACAAAATAAGACTCTGACTCTTAAAAAAAGAAGAAGAAATTATGGAGGATTGAATATAGCTACAGATTATTTGTATCTCTTCCTGAAAAGAGGTGGGGGTCTATTTACCTCTTTTAATCTTGGGTTGGTCTCATGACTTGCTTCAGACAATAAAATGCAGAAGTGATCTTATATGACTTTGCAATTTCAGCCTGAAAGTGTCCCTCTGGCTTCTGCTTTTGTTCTCTTAGAATTCTGCCTGAGACTACCATGCAAACAAGCAAAGAAGTCTAGCCTCCTGGCAGATGAGGTTCATTAACTGAGCTACATGAACTGAGGTACACTAGTTGACAGCACCAAATGCCAGGTGTATAAACAGGTGTGTCTTAGAGAGAGAACTGTAACCACCTGAGTAATTCTAAGCACCACCGGCCCTCACCCAGCTGATTCCAGGCCAAATTTCAATCCAAACAATTATGAACAATAAATGGATGCTATTGTAGGCTACTAATTTTGAGGGTGATTTGTTATACCACAAAGGCTAACTGAAACAGACATATCAGAGGTCAGTCAGCTGCTTGGGTAGGGGCTCATAACATGAAATTGTTAATTTGAGTCGTCAACTTACAGTCTGGTCCCCAGTTCTCAGATATGAAAATTTAAAATTGTTAATGGTGCAGAATTGATCAGATTCCATGACTACCATGATAACCCAATGATTCATGATAACCAAACTCGTAAGAAACTATATAAACCAAGAATCTATTAGAAAAATTTATAGTGAAAATTATATATTTTTTATGTCCTCTATTTAGATAGTTGGGTAGCATTTACATAATCGGTTTACATAAAGGAGAATGAATTAAAGTAAGAGCTATTGCATTGTTTGAAGAAATACTTTATCCACGCTAAAATAAAGTAGATCATTCTTAGATCCTACAATAGCATGTAAGTATGAAACCATCAGTATTTGTGCCCACCATTGTAAATTTCTCCGAATGTCATATTATCAGTGTCAAAATCTTGTTCTCTGGCTGGTTTTTATTTGCCTCTTCTGACCTTTGTTTGATTGCAAAATTTATTTGGCAGTGTAAAATCAATATTTTAAGTTTAGAACCTAATTGATATATTGAGTTCAAGTACATTCTAGTCTTTCGTAACAGTTTGGCCAAATGGAGGAAAATTCCATTCTAGGCCTTTCTTCTTGATTTTACACTCCAGTTACCTTAACAGGTCTTGAATGTTTTCAGGTCTTTTTATTTCATATGTGTTTGCCATTTGTCTTTTGACTTTATTAGTCATTATCATAGTTTTGTTTAGTAGTGAAATTTATCATTCATAAAAAAATCTCTTTGAGGTTTTATGTCATACTTAGATGTATACCTTAGAGATGAACCTCTGGTTGTTGGAAATAGATTTTCTTTTTCTTTTTTTTTTTTTTTTGAGACAGAGCCTCAAGCTATACCCCTGGGTAGAGTGCCATGGCATCACAGCTCACAGCAACCTCCAACTCCTGGGTTCAAGCTAGTCTCCTGCCCTCCACCTCCCAAGTAGCTGGGACCACAGGTGCCTGCCACAACGCCCGGCTAATTTTTTGGTTGCAGCCATCATTGTTGTTTGGTGGGCCCAGGCTAGATTCAAACCTGCCACCTTAGGTGTATGTGGCTGGCACCTTAGCCACTTGAGCCACAGGCGCCAAGCCTGGAAATAGATTTTCAAGGAGAAACTTTTATCCCAAGGTCAGCACTGTAGGAGTAAGCTAGTTGACCTGGTAACAAAACACATGACCTCCATAATTAATAGAAGAACTCCTAAAGACAATGAAAGGCAAGAACTTGAACTTGGAGGAAAATAAGTTCAAGTTCCTTGTTCTTGATCTATGAAAATTTTTTGGATCACATTAGAAATAGTCGTTTCACCAGTTTTTGTTTTGTTTACTTTGGCAGAGTTGGGGAACTTTGCTCTGTTTTCTGTGACAAGCTTCCAGATATTTATCTGGTATACTTATAAAAGATTACTGTGCCTTCAGAATAATTTTATTTTTATACACAAAGCAAAATAAAATAGCATAGGGGTCTTATTTTACCTGCCACTTAATTTAATTTGTTGATGTTTGTGTTTACATAAGAATAAAGGCCTTGTTGTAAAAGGCAAAAGATTTAGATTTCAGAGAGACTTGAAACTCTATACACTCTGATGAACAACCTCAAAATTTCACCCTCTTGCTTTAAATATACATAGATGGATATTTCAGAGAGTAAATGATTTGTATTTCAGAGAGACTTGAGATAACTCTATGCACTCTTTTGAACAACCTAAGAATTTCTCCCTCTTCCTATAAATGTACAAAGATCAACTTAAGTTTATAATCTCTGGTCACGCCTAAATTTATTATCTTTAATCTGAAGGTCTACTATTTCTTGTCACAAAAAAGTAAAATGTGACTGACCTTACAGAAAAACATACATGAACACAAAACTGAGTAAAAAAGAATAAAAGCAGCTTTCAGGGTATTTTTGTGCATCTTGCCATAAGTTTGTGCAGCATGATGTCGCAATGATATTTCCTTTATTTTTGTATTTATAAATATGTGATAGTATACTGTAGAAAAGTAATGCTGTATGTTCTACATTTCATATTCTTCTTATTCCTTTTTGTTTTTAACTTCTTTTTTTTTTAGAGACAGGGTCCCCCACTAGAGTGCAGTGGGTGTCATCATAAGCTCACAGCAACCTAAAACTCAGGGTTCCAGGGTTCCAGGGATCCTCTGACCTCAGCCTCCTGAGTAGCTGGGACTACAGGCAGACACCACCACGCCTAGCTAAGTTTTTCTATTTTTAGCAGAGAAAGGAAATCTCTTTAGAACATAATGCTGCTCACTCTTCCTCAGGCTGGTCTCCAAGTCCTGAACTCAAGTGATCCTCCCGCCTTGGCCTACCAGAGTGCTAGGATTTTAAGTGTGAGTCACACCCCCCAGAGAAATCTTACTCATTCTTTATTACTTTACACTAATAAAATTGATCTCCACTGGTCTGTTACAGGAAATTCCCTAACAGTAGAGAAAAAAATGCCCCCAAACTGAGAGGTATAGGAGAGATCAAAGAATGACTCAGAGCCATCCAGCTTGGTGAGTTACATGAGTTTAGTAGAGGTTGCT
>NW_003852452.1:10265059-10266680 GCF_000181295.1 Otolemur garnettii
GATGAATAAAGCCCTTCCTCTTATAACTATGGTGTTTGGGTGCTCTTTCTCTCCGCTGGGCCTCGTCTTCCTGCAACAGCGAGGGTACTTGCTCCTGGGCGGCTCAGGAATTTCTGGCCTAGGAGCTTTCCTGGATGTAAAACCTCCATCTGCCCACCATGTGTTGTTGCCTGAATCCCTTAGCGCTGAATGAAGCAGATCTTTTACATTTATCACTGCTCATTTACAGTGACACAAACCCAGCACGTGCAGTAAACCATTATATAACTCTTGTTAGGTGGAGATTTTCATATTACTCTTAAGAAAAGGGCACTGTAAGATACCCAAAGTGGTTTTAAAGCAGTCAGGTCTGGCCTGAGCCCACTGTTTCAGGGTAAGGAAGGGCTGGGGCACCCAAGAATGTGCTGGACACTTTTCCTGGGCCCAGTCCTTGTCTTCATACTAGCTGAATGTAGTTGTTACTTTGTAACAGTTTTGCCCTTTTCTTTCTTTCTTTTTTTTTTTTTTTTTTAAAACAGAGTCTATGTCACCTTCAAACAGAGTCTCACTGTATTGCCCTCAGTAGAGTTCTGTGTTGTCATAGCTCACAGCAACCTCAAATTCTTGAGCTTAAGTGATTCTCTTGCTTCAGCTTCCCAAGTAGCTGGGACAACAGGCATCTGCCACAACGTCCAGCTATTTTTTTTAAAGTTGTAGTTGTCATTGTTGTTTGGTGGCCCAGGTGGGATTCAAACCTGGGCACTGAACCAGGATAAATTCTTATTAGGTGGTTTTGCAACTCGGAAGATCATTGGTTCCCCTTCTCTTTTGTACATAATGGGAGAGGGCAACAAGGAGAAAAGATTTTGCTAGATATTTTTTTTTTTTGCAGTTTTGGGCTGGGGCTAGGTTTGAACCTGCCACCTCTGGCATATGGGGCTGGCACCCTGCTCCTTTGAGCCACAGGCACCACCTACCAGATTTTGCTAGATTTTTTTATATTAACAAAAAGTTTGAGTCTTATCTAGTTAAAATTAACAACTAGCAAGAGATTCTAGCAGCATATAATTTAGAAATATTTTATGTGTATTATAAGAGCAATTTATACTTGTATCCATAATGCACAGTACAGTATAATAATGTGTTTTTGTTAGTCTGGAAGTGATGACCTGAAGGTCCCAGTGCCCCTGGAAAATATCTTTATCAAGATATAGACATACCTCATGGATATTTGGGTTTGGTCCGGACAAGTGCAATAAAGTAGATACCATGATAAAGTGAGTCACGTAAACTTTTTGGTTTCCTGGGGCATGTAAAAGTTGTGTTTATACTGTAATGTAGATTAAGTACGTAATAGCACTATGTCCAAAAAAATGTGAAAATGTGCATACCTTAATTTAAAAATTCTTTATTGGTAAAATTGCGAAAGATCATCTGACTTTTCAGCAAGTTGTAATTTTTTTTGCTGGTAGAGGGGTCTTGCCTCAATGCTGATGGCTGCTAACTGATCATGGTGGTGATTACTGAAGGTTGGGAGGGCTGTGGCAATTTCTTAAAACAAGGCAACAATAAAGTTTACTGTTATCGGCTCGGCACCTGTGGCTCAAGCGGCTAAGGCACCAGCCACATACACCTAAGGTGG
>NW_003852452.1:10267451-10273427 GCF_000181295.1 Otolemur garnettii
GCTACAGTGTCAGCCTAGCTCAGTATAACCTCAAACTCGTGGGCTTAAGTGATCCTCCTGCCTCAGCCTCCTGAGTAGCTGGGACTACAGGCACTTGCCATAATCCTTACCTGATTTTTTCTAATTTTAGTTGAGACAGGATTTTGTTTTTAGGCTGGTCTTGAACTCCTGAGCTCAAGTGATCCTCCTGCCTCAGTCTCCCAGAGTTGTAGTTGTAGATGTAGTCTCAACTAATTTTAGTTGAGACAGGATCTTGATTTTAGGCTGGTCTTGAACTCCTGAGCTCAAGTGATCCTCCTGCCTCAGTCTCCCACCATGCCTGGCCATTGTCTGGTACAATTTTATCCACAGTAGAACTTTTTTCAAAATTAGAGTTAATCTGTTACCATCTTCTGAGTGGAGGTTCTTTCAGGTTGTTGGTGATGGTGGGAGAAAAGAATTTCGGGATGCTGCATGTAAGCCAAAGAAAGCAGCTTTTTAAAGTGAAAGATGGAAGGTAAAAGTTCATGAGAGAGAGAGAGAGAGAGAGAGAGAGAGGGTGCGTGCATGTGTGAGCAAGGGCCGGCTTGAAAAGAGTGGCTGGCCCCCAAGGAAGCAGTTTTTGGTCTTACAAAATTATACTAATTGAGGGGCGGATTATTCAAGGCAGAAGGGTTGATTTTTACGAAGAATTTAAGAAGGAAATCCTAGAATTGGGTTTCCTCCCATTTTCGTCCTTTATGTGGTTGTTTTGAAACAGTCATGGCAGTTCAAGGGCAGAGAAAGTTTAAAACCACATGCAGATGATAATGTAATTAGCCAAAGTTCATATAAAGCAGTGTTTTTCAACCATTTTTATCTCATCGCACACTTGAACTTATAGTTAAACTTCCATAGCAATGAAATTATGTTGATCAAAAACAAAGTGTAAAAAAAAATACTTACTGTGCTTTGAACTTCTTTCAAAAATAATTTAATTAATGATCTGCAAACATCTTTGAGGCACTCCTAAGATGTTCTCATGGCATACTGGTGTGCTACCGTACACTGGTTGAAAATCACTGGTGTAAGTTGACCGAGATAGCTGACAAGTCAGGTGAAGCTGGTTATTGTCTGTGGTTATCCCCTCCCCCCGTTAGACTTTGTTTTCTTTTTATGAGACAGAGTCTCACTATGTCGCCCTCCCTCCATAGAGTGCTATGGTGTCACAGCTCACAGCAACCTCAGACTCTAGGGCTTAAGTGATTCTTGACTCAGCCTCCCAAGTAGCTTGGACTAAAGGCATCTGCCACAACGCCCAGCTATTTTTGTTGTTTTTGTTGCAGTTGTCATTGTTGTTTTAGCTGGTGTGGGCCGGGTTCCAACCCTCTACTCTTGGTGCACATGGCTGGCACCGTAACCACTGCTACGGGCACCGAGCCCTCCCCGCCCCCACCCTGTTAGACTTTAACACCTGTACGCACTCTGTAAACCCTGCAAGGGGCTCCCAGCCTAGTAGCTCCGTTAGCTTGTTTCTGAGGGTTGTTTATCTCTACACCTGCACCAACTCTGCAAACCCTTGCATCTGGCCCCAGCTCTGTCTCCTTGTCTCCTGCTCTAACAAATCCTCTCGGACTCTGCCATTGTCTACTAGGTCTATGGAATCTTCTAAATCCGTTGCTGTCATTTCCACCATGTTCACAGCATCTTCACCTGGAGTAGATTCCATCTCGAGAAGCCACCTTCTTTGTACGTCCATAAAAGCAACTCCATGTCCGTTCAAGTTTTACCATGAGATTGCAGCAATCCAGACCACTTTCAAGCTTGACGTCTAGTTCTCTTGCCATTTCCACCACATCTGCTCATACTTCCTTCACGAAGCCTGGAACCCCTCCAAGTCATCTGACAGGATTGGAATCGACTTCTTCCAGATTTCTGTTCATGTTGATATCTTGACCTTCTGCCATGCATCACAAATGTTCTTAATGGCATCTAGAATGGTGAATCCTTTTTCTCCCCCACCCCTTTCTTTCTTTCTTCTTCTTCTTCTTCTTTTTTTTTTTTTTTGAGTCACAGTCTCACTCTCACCCTGGGTAGAATGCCTTCGCATCATAGTTCACAGAAACCTCAAACTCTTTGGCTCAAGTGATCCTTTTGCTTCAACCTCCCAAGTAGTTCAGACAGGTGTCTGCCACAATGCCTGGCTAGTTTTTTGTTTTTTGTGTTTTTTTTTTTTTGAGACAGAGTCTCACTATGTCACCCTCGGTAGAGTGCTGTGGCATTATAGCTCACAACAACTTCAAACTCTTGGGCTTAAGCAATTCTCTTGCCTCACCCTCCCAAGCAACTGGGACTACAGGCGCCTGCCACAATGCCTGGCTATTTTTTGTTGCAGTTGTCATTGTTGTTTATCTGGCCAGAGCTGGGTTCGAACCTGCCAGCCCCAGTGTATGTGGCTGATGCCCTAACCACTGAGCATGGGCGCTGAGCCAGTTTTTCTATTTTTTTTAGTAGAGATATCTTGCTCTTACTCAGGGTGATCAAGAACTCCTGAGCTCAAGCAATCTACCTGCCTTGGCTTCCCAAAGCGCTAGGATTACAGATGTGAGCCTCGAGCCTGGCCTCTAGAAGAGTTTTGTTCTTTCTTCTTTTTTGAGACAAAGTCTCACTTTGTCATCCTTGGTAGAGTGCTGTACCATCACAGCTCACAGCAACCTCAAATGCTTGGGCTCAAGCGATTCTCTTGCTTCAGCCTCCCAAGTAGCTGGGACTATAGCACCTGCCACAACGCCTGGCTATTTTTAGACAAGGATCTTGCTTAGCCTGGTCTGAAACATCTGAGGTCAAGTAATCTACTCACCTTGCCCTCCCAGAGTGCTAGGATTACAGGTGTGAGCCACCATGCTCTCCCTCTCGAAGAGTTTCGATTGACTTTGTTTAGATCCATCAGAGGACTCACTATACCTGGCAGCTATAGCCTTATGAAATGTATTTCTTTTCTTTTTTTTCTTTTTTGAGACAGAGTCTCACTATGTTACTCTAAGTAGGTAGAGTGCTGTGCCGTCACAGCTCACAGTAACCTCAAACTCTTGGGCTTAAACAATTCTCTTGCCTTAGCCTCCCAAGTAGCTGGACTACAGGTGCCCACCCAGCTATTTTTTGGTTGTAGTTGTCATTGCTGTTTGGCAGGCCCAGGCTGGATTTGAACCTGCCAGCTCTGGTGTATGTGACTGGCACCCTAGGCTCTGAGCCTGAAATATATTTCTTGAGAAGACTTAAAAGTCTAAATGACTACTTGGTCCATAGGCTACAGAATGGATATTGTGCTAGGAGGCCTGAAAACAATATTCATTTCCTGGGGTGGCACCTGTAGCTCAAGCTACACCAGAGCTGGCGGGTTTGAATATGGCCTGGGCCTGCCAAACAATGACAACTACAACCAAAAAATAGCCAGGTGTTGTGGAGGATGCCTGTAGTCCCAGCTACTCGGGAGCCTGAGGAAGGACAGTCGCTTAAGCCCAGGAGTTTGAGGTTGCTGTGAGCCGTGACGCCCTGGCACTCTACCCAAGCCAATAACTTGAGGCTCTGTCTCAAAAAACAAAACAAACAAAAAAATATTCATTTCCTTGTACATTTGCATCAGAGCTCTAGGGTGACCTGGAGCATTGTCAATGAGCAGAAATATTTTGAAAGGAAGCCTTTGTTCTGAGCAGTAGCTCTCAACAGTGGGCTCAAAATAGAAAACCATGTTGTAAACAGATGAGCTGTCATCCAAGCTTTGTTGTTCTATTTCTAGAGCATAGGCGGAGTAGATTTAGCATAATTTTTAAGGGCCCTAGGATTTTTAGAATGCTAAATGAGCACTGGCTTCAACTTAAATTCACCAGCTGCATTAGCTCTTAACAAGAGTCTGCATCTCTTTTGAAGCTTTGAAGCCAGGCACTGACTCCTCTGTAGCTACAAAAGTCCTGAATGACATCTTCTTCCTATAGAACGCTGTTCGTCTAGGTTGAAAATCTTTTGTTTAGTGTAGCCGTCTTCATCAGTGATCTTAGCTAGATCTTCTGGCTAACGATCTTCACTTGCTTCATCTTCTATATCAGCACCTGCTTCACCTTGTATTTTTGTTATATATGTGGCTTCTTTCTTTTTTATTTTTATTTTTATATATTTTTGTATTTTGTATTTTTTTAATTTTATTTTTTGTATTTGTATTTTATTTTTTTGACACCTTATTGCCCTCAGAGTGCCGTGGTGTCACACAGCTCACAGCAAACTCCAACTCCTGTGCTTAGACGATCCTCTGGCCTCAGCCTTCTGAGTAGCTGGGACTACAGGCACTCGCCACAACGTTCGGCTATTTTTTTGTTGCAGTTTGGCCCAGCCGGGTTTGAACCCACCACCCTCGGTATAAGGGGCCGGTGCCCTACCCACTGAGCCACAGGCGGTGCCCATATATGTGGCTCCTCTTCTCATATACCAGTCTCTGCTAGCTTCAGACTTTGTTCCTGCAGCTTCCTCCCCTTTCTCAACTTTCTATGCATTGAAGACAGCCCTGGTTTAGGCTTTGGCTGTAGGGAATGTTGGTTTGGTTTTCTACCCATACCACTAAAACTTTCTCTGTATCAGCTATAAGGCTGTTTTTCTTTTTCATCATTTACAATGTTTGCTGGAGTAGCAATTTTTATTTCCTCCAAGAACTTCTCCTCTGCAGTAACAACTCGGTTAATCATTTGGCACAAGAGGCCTAGCTCTGAGTCAGTCTTGGCTCTTGCCATGCTTTCCTCACTAAGCTTAATCATTTCTAGCTTTTGTTGTCGAGTGAAGGATGCGTGTCTCTTCCTTTCGCTTGAACACTTAGAGGCCATTGTCGAGTTGTTAAGTGACTTGATTTCACTATCGTGTCTGGTAGGTGGAGTGGTCAGAAATGCACATTCATCAGCTAAGTTTGGCATCTTATATGGGTGCAGTTTGTGGTGCCACAAAACAATTACAGTGACAAAAATCAAAGATTACCTGTCACCATAATGTTGACAATAATAATGAAAAAGCTTTACATATTGTGAGAATTACCCAAGTGGGACACAGAGACATGATGTGGCACATGCTGTTGGAAATGGCACTGATAGACTTGCTTGACACAGGGTTACCACAACATTCAATTTATAAAAATCTAGTGTCTATGAAGTGCAACGTAGCAAAGCACGATAAAACAAGGCAAGCCTATGGAATTCATGTACCATAGAATTCACCCACTTAAGATCTATAATTTGGTGGTTCTCTTTGTTTCTTTTTTTGCTCCTCCAGGCTAGAGTGCTGTGGCATCAGACTAGTTCACAGCAACCTTAGTCCTGGGTTGAAGCAATCTTCCTGCCTCAGCCTCCGGAGTAGCTGGGATTACAGGTGCCTGCCAGGATACCTGGCTATTTTTTTCTATTTTTAGTAGCGATAGGGTCTCACTCTTGCTCAGGCTGGTCTATAACTCCTGAGCTCAAGGGATCCTCCCATAATGGCCTTCCAGAGTGCTAGGATTACAGGTGTGAGCCACCACACCTGGCCAGTGGCTTTCAGTATATTTAAGAGATTATGCAACCATCCCCACAATCAATTTTAGAACACTTTCATCACCCGAAAGAAGAATCCCATGCCCATTATCAGTCAGCCTTATTTTCCCCCAAACCTACAAGCAACCGATTTGCTTTTTGTTTCTATAGGTTTGTTTATGGTGGACATTTCGTGTAAATGGAATCATATAATATGTAGAACTTTGTGACTGGCTTCTTTTACATGACATGCTCCTAAAGTTTATCCATGTTGTAGCATGCATTGGCATTTCATTTCATTTTGTAGAGGAATAAGATTCCATTGTATGAATACAGCAATTTTATTGAGTCATTCATCAGTGGATGGATATTGGGGTTGGTTCTAATTTTTGGCTATGATAAAGAACGCTGCTATGAACATTTGTACACGATTTTCTGTGAATGTATGTTTTCTTTTCTTTTCTTTTTTTTTTTT
>NW_003852452.1:10273484-10303554 GCF_000181295.1 Otolemur garnettii
CTGGGACCACAGGCACCCGCCACAACGCCTGGCTACTTTTTTTGGTTGCAGCCATCATTGTTGTTTGGCGGGCGCAGGCTGGATTTGAACCCACTAACTTAGGTGTATGTGGCTGGCGCCTTAGCCACTTGAGCCACAGGCGCCGAGCCTGAATGTATGTTTTCATTTCTCTTGGCTATCCATCTAGGAGTAGAATCACTGGGTCATCTATAACTCTGTTTAACACTTTGAGAAACTGACAAAGTATTTGGCATTTCTACCAGCACTGTGGGAGAGTTTCTGTCTCTCCATTATCTGGGAGTTTCTGTCACTCGTATTATTTGTCTTTTCCTGGCTGCCATTTGAGGTGGATTTTTCTTCCGTTGCTTTCAGATATAATCACTGATAAAATAACTGGCTTGAGTCTCTTCTAAGTTCTGTAAAAGGACGCACTCTATCTGAGAGAGTAGTTGCTTATCATTGCACTTCGTTGTTAAATTTTTAGTTGTCCGTATTGCTCCTGACAGTTGTTAAAATTAAATGGTTGCTAAAACCCGTTACAGGACATATAAGCAGTGATAGTGTGACTTTTTAGCAGAGATATCATGGAGGCAACATATATAGTGTTGCCACAAAGTTCATGTGCAGTTTAAAATAGTTTACTTTATGGCCATCCTGTAGAGGGGTTAGAATCGATGGTGTTTTGGGGATTCCAAGATCATCCCAAATTTGGTGATTTGCCAGAAGGATTTGCAAGACGCAATGGCAAGTTGGACTCACAGCTGAAGTTTACTATGACAAAGGATACAGAACAAACTCAGTGGGAAAAGACATGGTGGTATCTAGAGACATACAACATGTATTTCAAGTCCTGTCTTATCTGAAGCTACACAGGACATACTTTCTCTCAAGAAGAGAAATACAGGGACATTTGTGAAATGTCTCTGTGTAGGGAAGCTCGTTCAGGTTTCAGAGTCTAGGGATCTTAGAGGACTGGTCACACAGCCATATCCTGTGACGCTACTAGCCATCGCAACCAAAACTTGAGGTCCCAACCCTGAAACCAAAGGTCTATCATCAGTCTTAATCTTTATGCAAAGCAAATTAACAAGATGGTACAAGATGGTACATTGCTCCAATGTACGCAACAGAATCATCAATTACTGACATAAAGAACATCCTGAGCACAGTGCCTTTGGCTCAAAGGAATAGGGCACTGGCCCCATATACCAGAGGTGGCAGGTTCAAACCCAGCCACAGCCAAAAACTGCAAAAAAAAAAAAAAAAAGAACATCCTGACAGGCTGGGTGAGGTGGCTCACACCTATAATCCCAGCACTCTGGGAGGCCGAGGATGGAGGATCACTAGAGCTCAGGAGTTCAAGACCAGCCTGAGCCAGAGAGAGACCCCCATCTCTAAAAATAGCGGGGCGTTATGGAGGGCAGCTGTAGTCCCAGCTACTTGGGAGGCCAAGGCAGGAGAATCACTTGGGTTAAGAGTTTGAGGTTGCTGTGAGCTATGACACCACAGCACTCTACCAAGGGCAACAAAGTGAGACTCTGTCTCAAAAATTAAAAAAAAAAAAAATAACGGTATTTGACTGTGCTTGGCCCTTTCTTCTTTCATAATGCTTTTATTACTGCATTTAAGGAGTTTTGTAACTTTGACAATCTCAGAGTTTGTTCTTATTTACCTTGACCGCAGAGTTTTCAAAGTGGTGACAGGGACATAGTAGCCAAAGTATATAGTATATTTGGTGAACATTCATGCTCGTTTTGTTTACGGACAACTGCACCCAGATATAAGACATTCCTTACGGCTTAGGCCCACACAGCTTTGTTGAAGTTGGTGTCAATGCACATATTTGATGTCCCCATCACCTTATGGCAAATTTCTGGGTCACTTTAGATAACTGAGGGGCATATTTTTTGAAGCCCCTTCCATGGACATGCTTACACATGTTGATGGGGGTGTTCTCTACTCACCCCCTCCTTGACGACAGACTGACCCTTTCTCTTCTTCCCAGCCTTCTTGCCAGAGCCATTCTGCCAGCCCCAAGTTGGAAAGAGTGTGAGGGATTCCAAAATACAGTAGAACCTCTGGAAGTTGACTACCCAAAGACTGTAACAGACCGGTCAACATATACAAGTGGTCAACATAAGGAACTAAGCCTGCGGTACTGACGTGTATGTGTGACTGATGCACGTCTGATCTATGAAAATTAGGTCAACTAACGTCAAGGTAGGGAGGTGGTCAAGTGTGGAAGTTCTACTGTACTTTTATAATCAGGCTTGTCAAGTGCTAACGCTTAGAAGACTTTGGGGATACTGATCCTTCTTATTCAAAAACAAGGTATAACTCTATTATTTGGGTTGTTTTTAATGTATCTCTATAAGTTTTTATAATTTTCTCCCCCCCCAAATTATATTCTTTTTATTAGATTTATTCCAAAGCACTTGAAATTTCCAATAAAGTATGTCTTGTTTGTATTTTCCCTCAACTTTTTATTATGAAAAATGTTCAGACACATAGAAAAATTAAAATAATACAATGAATTATCTACATGCCCTTTGCCTAGACTCAATCACTATTAATATTGTTTTATTTGTCTTAACATCTGTCTTATCTGTATGTAATTTTCTTTTTTCTTTTTCTGCTCATTTTAGCAAACTGTAAGTAGCATAGTCATTATTTAAAACTAGAAAATCTAACTTTAGGGTCATAACAAGAAAATACATTTTCTGACCAAGCATTCACAACTCTTCATTTATTACCCTCTGGTTCATCTTTGACCAAACTTTTGTCACCCTTCTCTTTTTCCTATGGGTCCCTGAACTCAGCTTACCTCCAGACCTGAGCAGGAACACCCAGAAAGTGGAACGTAACCCCCCTTATTAGCTTCTCCTGGGAACTGGCCCTCTGCAGTGAGCCCCTTTTCCCATCAGATCCCACTGGTCATTTCTCCTCACGTATCTAGCCTCCCAATACCAGAGGCTGCTTATGTCTGCTTCCTCTCCTTTACCCTAGAAGAGAAAATCTCTTTTCTGTTTGAGTTTGAGATGCTTGCAGATTTCTTTCTTTTTTTCGAGGTTTTTGGCCGGAGCTGGGTTTGAACCCACCACCTCTGGTATATAGGGCTAGCGCCTTACTCCTTTGAGCCACAGGCGCCACCCCCTTGCAGATTTCTGACATCAGAGTGCACTCCTGATTGCAATAGTCTTTCTAGTTAAAGTCTCTCCCGGCTCAGCGCCTGTAGCTCAAACAGCTAAGGCACCAGCCACATACACCTGAGCTGGTGGGTTCAAATCCAGCCCAGGGCTGCCAAACAACAATGACGGCTGCAACCAAAAGATAGCCAGGCGTTGTGGCGGGCGCCTGTAGTCCCAGATACTTGGGAGGTGGAGGCAGGAGAATCCCTTGAGCCCAGGAGTTGGAGGTTGCTGTGAACCATGATGCCACAACACTCTAGCCAGGGCGACAGCTTGAGGTTCTGTCTCAAAAAAAAAAAATGTCTCTCCCTATCTAAGTTGGGATTTATTTTTATTGAGTACTTCCCTGCCCCACACCTGGAATTGCCCATTTTTCCAACTAAAAGGAAATTTCTTTTAGTGTATACTTTTAAATTTTGTGTGTGTCTACACGCAAATGCTCTTTCTCTAACCATTGTAAAGTAAGTTGGAGCTGTCATGGCACTTCACTTCTGAATAACTCAGCATCGTAGTGTGTGTGAAGTGGTATTTCTTCATGGTTTTGAACTGCATTTCCCTAATGACCAATGATGTTAAGCATCTTTTCCTGTACTTTCGGCCCATTTGTATACCTTCTTTGGAGAAACAGTGATTTCTTTCTTTTGCCTGTGCTCTAATTTATGTGTTCTTGTTATTCTGGAAACAAGACCTTTAACAAATATATGACTTACAGATATTTTCTTTCATTCTCTGGATGTTTTTTCACTTTCTTGATAATGTCTTTTGATGTATGAAAGCTTTATATTTTGGTAAGATCTAATTTTTCTTTCTTTTGTTACTTGTGCTTTTTGTGTAGTATCTAAGAGTCCATTGCCAAATTTGAGGTCATGAAGATTCAGCCCTATATGTTCTTCTGAGTTTCTTAGTTTTAGCTCTTATATTTAGGTCATTGGTTGATTTTAAGTTAATTTTGTATATGGATGAGGTAGGGATCCAACTTACTTTTTTCTTTTCTTGTGAGACAGACTTTCACTTTGTCACCCTTGGTAGAGTTCTGCGGTGTCATAGCTCACAGCAACCTCAAACTCTTGGATTCAAGTGATCCTTTTGCCTCAGCCTCCAGAGTAGCTGGGACTACATGTGCCTGCCACATGCCCAGGGATTTTTAGAGATAGGGTCTCACTCTTGCTCAGGCTGGTCTTGAACTGCTGAGCTCAAGCAATTCACTGACCTCAGCCTCTCAGGGTGCTAGGATTACAGGGATGAGCCACCACATTCTCTTTCTTTTCCTTTCCTCTCTGTCTCTCTTTCTTCCTTCCTTCCTTCCTTCCTTCCTTCTCTCTCCTTTCTTTCTTTTTTTTTTTTGCATGTGGATATCCAGCTGTTCCACACTATTGATTGAGGAGACTATTTTTTCTCCATTAATTGGCCTTGATGTTCTTGTTGAAAATCAGTTGGTCATAGATGTATGGGTTATTTTTGGATTCTCAATTCTATTCCATTGGTCTATGTGTTTATGTCAGAACCATATTTATGATTACTATAGGTTTGTAGTAAGTTTTAAAATTAGCATGAATTCCCTAACTTTATTCATCACTTTAAATACGATTTTAGCTATTCAGAGCCACTTACAATTTCCTTTGAATTTTAGGATTGGCTTTCCTATGTCTACTAAAAAGGATGATGTATCTCTACTGTTCATAATGCATTGGCCAGATCTATTAATTTTGTTCAGTCCAATCCCAACCCAATCCTGCTATGTGTCTGGAAAAGGGGCAGACTCATATATTAGTGAGTAGCACTAATAACTAACACAAGCATTATTATGACTATAAGTTCACCCTTATTCTTAGCATTCATTGTTTAACACTCATGACCCTCACTGTGATATTTGTCTCTGAAGGGGAGTAATGGTGTCTTTACTGATTTATCTCTAGTACCTTTTTTTTTTTTTTCTGAGACAGAATCTTACTTTGTTGCCTTCAGTGGAGTGCCATGGCATCACAGCTAAGAGCAACCTCAAACTCTTGGGCTTAAGCAATTCTCTTGCCTCAGCCTCCAAGTAGCTGGGACTATAGGTACCTGCCACAATGCCCAGCTACTTTTAGAGATGAGATCTCACCCTGGTTCAGGCTGATCTCTATGTCGTGAGCTCAGGCAACTCAGCCTTGGCCTCCCAGAATGTTAGGATTACAGGCGTGATATCTCTAGTATCTTACATTGTAGATGTTCAATCAACATTTGTGAAATATATACTTTTATTTAAGAAATGGAATTGCCGGCTCGGCGCCTGTGGCTCAAGTGGCTAAGGCGCCAGCCATGTACACCCAAAGGTGGCGGGTTCGAATCCAGCCCGGGCCCGCCAAACAACAATGACGGCTACAACCAAAAAATAGCTGGGTGTTGTGGCAGGCGCCTGTGGTCCCAGCTACTTGGGAGGCTGAAGCAGGAGACTCGCTTGAGCCCAGGAGTTGGAGGTTGCTGTGAGCTGAGATGCCATGGCACTCTACCCAGGGGGACAGCTTGAGGCTCCTGTTTCAAAAAAAAAAAAAAAGAATGGAATTGCCATAAATCCATCTGAAGATAATCTAGTCTCTGAGAATAATGGGGATAATGAATCAACAAAGCAGATTTCTAGTCAATATTTATATTTTTGGATAGTATATGTACCTACCAGACATATCTATTAGCGTGAGCATGGAAATCTGTCCCTTGCTTGATTTGGAGGTGATATGGAGTGGTAGGGACTGAGGTCTCATCTACAGTGAGAGAAAACATCACCAATTTATAGATGAAATCAGGTTAGAGAAGTGAGGAAGAGAGAAATACAAAGGGTGTTTATAAGAGTAGTTGTAGATTACAGTACTCCTTGGGTCTTTGGATTATAAAGTGCAGATATCTGAAACTAGACCTATTCTAGGAATTTCCAGTGTAATAAACAAATACATTTCCCTTGTAATTAAACGTGTTTGACTTGGATTTCTGTTACTTGTAATTGAAAGAATACCAATAAATCCAGATTCATACTCCATGTGGGAAGTTCTGTGAAGTGGGCTTGAATGTATTTTAGCAATATACACATTAAACAAGACATGTGCATTCAGAACATG
Source organism: Otolemur garnettii (assembly GCF_000181295.1). Classification (NCBI taxonomy): domain Eukaryota; kingdom Metazoa; phylum Chordata; class Mammalia; order Primates; family Galagidae; genus Otolemur; species Otolemur garnettii. The sequence continues at coordinate 10,279,762 of NW_003852452.1, forward strand.
GTTGGTAAAATATTGTGTGAAACGTAAGTGCTTCTATTCATTCACAGTTGTGGTTATCTACCAATGAGAACAATGGGGATAATCTTGCAGAAGATTGAAGTGTGTTTCTGAGCCAATGTTTTACAGCAAATATTCTCTTATCTCAACCAGTATTTTTAAAAAAATTTATAGTGGTTTTTACAAAAAATTACAGAACAGATAGTATACTCTGTATAATTAAATCAACATTAAATTAAGTTTTAAATATTAAAACTTGGCTGGGCACCCGCAGCTCAGTGGTTGGGTGCTGGCCACATGCTCCAGGGCTGGTGGGTTTGAACCTGGCCTGGGGCTGCTAAACAAAATTAAAAAAAAAAAAGAAAGAAAAAGAAAAGAAAATAGTCGGGCGTTGTGGTGGGTACCTCTAGTCCTAGCTACTTAGGGAGGCTGAGGCAAGAGAATTGCTTGAGCCCAAGAATTTGAGGTTGCTATGAGCTATGATGTCATGATACTCTACCAAAGGTGACAAAGTGAGACTCAGTCTCAAAAAATAAATAAATATTAAATCTTATTTTAAATATTGAAAATTAATTTGGGGCCCTCGTTAGCATCTATCTTTTAATTCCCTAGATCACTGGTTAAAGATTACCTTTCGTGAGCCAAACAATGTAAAGTATTTCACTTTCTTTTAGTGAGAAATTTTCTTGTTTTTTTTTTTCTTGGTGATCAGATTTATTGGAAATGTTGGAGAAAAATAACAATGACATTTAGTTGAAGAAGTTGTTAGTTGTCAGCAAATTATCTCATATCAGGAGTGGAAGAATCCTTGGATCATTTCTTTCTTTTTTTTTTTGAGACAGAGCTTCAAGCTGTCCCCCTGGGTAGAGTGCTGTGGCATCACAACTCACAGCAACCTCCAATTCCTGGGCTTAAGCAATTCTCTTCCCTCGGCCTCCCAAATAGCTGGGACTGGGGGTGGCACCTGTGGTTCAAAGGGGTAGGGCACCGGCCCCATATGCTGGAGGTGGTGGGTTCAAACCCAACCCTGGCCAAAACTGCAAAAACTCCAAGTAGCTGGGACTACAGGTGACCACCATAATGGCCAGCTATTATTTTGTTGCAGTTTGGCCAGGACCAGGTTTGAACCCGTCACCCTTGTATATGGGGCCAGCACCCTACCCACTGAGCCAGAGGCACTGCCCTGGGTCATTTCTTAATATCAAAATATACACAGGCTTCTCTTCTGAATGCCAAGTACATTCAAAGAAGCAATTGTACAATGTCTCCTTCAGCATAAAGTCTTAGTTTCAGTCAACTCTCACTGGAGGGGCAACTAGGACAACACCACCTCCCTGGACAAAGATCACTAGAATATTGTTTCACTGATTTATTTATCTCTTCATATATAGCCGTTTCTTCATCAATTTCATTGACTTATATATCTCTTCACATATAATTTCTTCGTCTATTTCTGTATTAGTCACAGTTTCTTCTACCTCTCCCAATATCATATTTAAATGTTGCTCATAAGCATGTAATCTGCCTCAAAGCTCTTGGTCATTTCTCACTTTCACATAAATCCGCTCATCTGAGCCTGATACGATCAGGGGCTCCTCTACAATGCTGGCAGTTTGTCACTGCTGCATGTTTTAAGCCCTGTGCCCTGTCCCACCTTTTGGGAGAACCAGTGAGAAATTTTCTAACTAGCAGGACCTGATTCTTTCCCCAGTGGAAATTACTAAAACACAATATTTTTCCATAATAAAAAAATATGGTTCTGTTACGAAGGACTTTTTCCCCTGAAATCGTAATTTCTTCTAGTCTCTAGGACATTTTAAGTAAGCCAACTGCAAAGCAAAAGCCATGATTCTACCTGAGAAAGAAATGCATCATTCACTACTTCCCGGATGTACAATCCTTAGAAATGACCCCTAAATATATTAAAATGTTCTTGGCAGCTTATGGTTAAACTGGGACACATCAAATTACCTCTTTATAAAAAAAGTCTTAATGAAGAAAGTTTAGCAACCTATGGCCACCCACCAGAAATTTGACATCAGATTTAAGACATGCCAAGGTGTAGCTTGAGGCCTTCTAAGTAGCAGAAAGGAAATGAATTCCATCTTTTCCTGGTTACTGGGGAATGTGGTCTGCAAGATGGCATCACTCTGGTTCAGAGTTCTAAAATGGAATTGGGAAGCTATTCTAAAAAGAACTGCCAGCACCTCCTGCAAATCTGCAAAACAAAAACAAAAACTTGCCTTGAACTCTTGAGCTGAGTCAAACTGCAATAACCACAACGTACTAGAAAACAATTGAATTTCATGGGGGAAACAACTCCTGAACAACCACCACCAACAAACTATGGACAAAAGGAAAAAAACAAAACAAAAACAACAAAAAATCTATGGACTTGTGTACTGATCACTTGCCTCCACCAATGATAATTCTTTCAAAACAACTTGCGCAATCACCCTTAACTTCTTTTTCATGTCTTTAAAAAAAAAACCTTACTTCCCTGTCTTTCAAAAACAATTTGGTTTCCAGCTGAGTCTGCGACTCCTGAATTTCAATCCCTAAGACCCAAACAGACATCTCCCTGCATTACAGCTTGGTCTTTTGCCCCTTCTTAGTTGATGATATTATAGTTTAGAATGTGATAAGGAAGAAGTTAAAAATAATCTCCAATCTGCAACCTGTGCTGCTTTATCTACAATTCATATGAAAACCCTTCAGCACCCAGCACTCAGTATACGCCTGCTGCATAGCTGATTTCCAACCACCTAGGAACTATGAGCAGGGCACAGTGGTTTGTGCCTGTAATCCTCGTTACTTGGGAGGCTAAGGAGTTCCCAAGTAACTGGGAGGCAAGGGTCTCAAGACCAGCCTAGGCAACATAGCGAGACCCCTGTCCCACTATTTTAAAAAATTAGCCAGGCATGGCTGGTGGGCAACATAGTGAGACCCCTGTCCCCAATTTTTAAAAATTAGCCAGGTATGATGGTGTGTGCCTGTTGTTCTAGCTATTCAGGAGGAAGATCACTTGAGCCCAGTGAGGCTTCAGTGACCCTGGGGCACTCCAACCTGGGCAACAGAACCAGATCACATCTCAAAAAAAAAAAGCAAGAAAGAAAGAAAAAGAAAAGAAAAATTCATGAATACGCCCTTCCTCTCCCTCTCTGTACAGTGTCTCCTTTCAGTGTTATTCTTACTCTCATCCCCAGAAAAGCCCCCCTGCTCCTTGGTCTCCAGCAACCCTCCTTGCCTTCAGATTTAGTATGGGCCCCTCTTGCAATGAGACCTCAAACTAACTTTATGGAGGTCCTGCCTCTCAAGCACTCTGGACACCCACCATCACTTTCTAAGAACTGCCTGTGTGCGGGACTTTCCTAAGAATGCCTGGATAGGACAAACCCTATTTCCCAAGGTAAATACCTTCCATCTTCACTTGCTCCTGAAGCCCCAACACCCAAACCTGTGAGCTCATGTTCTCATCAAAATAAACATCAAGGTGAACCTTGAGAAAGAAAAGAAGATGTGGATTGAGTGGACGTGTCCATGCCTTGGTGCCATTTTGGTGCCAGATGATTTCATCTCATTGTTTCCTTCCCCCAGGACCCGTGTGCCAGTCTAGCCACATCTCTGTGGAGCTTTCAAAAAGCCTGTTTTTTTTGGGGGGGGGGGGCGGGGAATGTCATTTGTTTGTTTTTGTTTTGTTTTGTTTTTCCTTTAGAAATGTTTGTCCATTGTATTCTTTATATATGTTTATATATATTTTTTGTTGTTGCAGTTTTTGGCCGGGGCCAGGTTTGAACCCTCCACCTGCAGCATAGGGGGCCGGTGCCCTACTCCTTGAGCCACAGGGGCTGCCCCATGTCCTTTGTATTCTTTGAATAAAAACACCATCTGGGCAGGAAGCCACCTGTTTTATTTTTTTAATTGAGGACATATGTTTTACTTCATATGTCACCTGTCACCTTCTGGGAATGGTGAGCTATCTCTTTTCTCCCACATTTCCATTTTCATGTCCATGTCCTATTATTCTTAAATCAACAGAGTCATCTTGTCACTCTAGGAAGGGACAGACTCTCTAGTTTATTCAGCTACTCATTTTTTCCTGACTCTTCTTAACCCATTCTTGTTAAGTTGGAAACTGTAAAAAATCTGAGATTTTAAGCAAGCTAACAAGATATCCTGTCACACATTTTTATATAAATTCTGACAGAAAACAGGGGACCTCTGTGTCAGAGACAAAGACTAAATACTCACAAAGGCAGCAGCCAAGGTAACATCAGAGCTCCCATTCCCTGAGCCCCAAGCTCCACAGGGTGACATGGGGTGGGGGTGGGGCGCAGGCAGATGGTACCTGCATGTGCTTTTGAGGTGTCATACAGGCGATGAAACCTGACTTTATGAGGCTCTGTTCTTATACAGAGCTGCTGGCAAAAGGCTCTCCAGAGAAAGACATTGTTATACTGGAATGTGAGCAAATACATGTTTCTGGGGAAAGACATCTGTAAATCTCTTGGAGGGAGCTACCAATCTGATCTTTTTTTTTTCCAGGAATGCAAACACATTGGGTCCAGGGGAAGTCTCTGTTGTTATCTTTCTAGGGCTGCTAAAGACAGTCCTGGAGCCCACCGGCTAAACATATAGGAGCACTGTGGATTCATGGAAAATTGTTTCTCAGCTTTTCTGAAATCATTTTTTTTCTTTTAACCCCGAAGTTCTGCTTTTGGACACTCCACTTTACTTTCCTTAATAAAAACCAAACAACACTTCATCTTTTCCAATGCTTTCAATTGCGAAAATTCCCAGATCAAGTGCCACCAAGTTCCTCACTATCAAATACTGTATCCAACAAACTTAAAGTGTTAAATCAGAATATTTCAGTAGAAAGCACAATGGTAGATGGTGCATGAGAAAATCTTAAGTTAAATGGAGTGAGAAATCTCTAAATCTCTCAGAATTAATGTTAAAGGTGACCTGTTATATGAGGTATTTGTATTGAATGTTACCCTTTGTTTAAAAAAGAGAGTAAAGGGAGAGAATCTGTATGTCATTTCTTGTGTTTGGGTAATATCAATGTAAGTATAACAAAAATGCCAGTAACATTAGAAAGATTGATCAACTGGTCCAATGGTTTGGAGTATTTTTCAATGAATATTCATTCCACTCCCCATTCTACTGTGGGGAGATTATACTTCATAGGTCCAATTCTATGATTTGCTTTGGCCAATGGAATACTAACTAGCAGAATGGAGATGAGCAGAGGCCTTAAATATATTTGACTTGGCTCTTGGTTTGACATGGTTTTCCTAGATGTGCCAAAAAGAAAAATAAATGCATATTTGTTATAAACTCTTGGGTTTGGGTGGGTTTTCCATATAGCACTGTGGCACTAGCTGGCTCGCAGAGTCAGAAGGAAACTTTTCATTCACTATTCTTTCATAATTTTGCATTTTGGACTATGTGAATGTACTATGAATGAACTATGTGTAAAAATTTTTAATTTTTAATGTACCTTGTCAAATACCTATGTCCAAATGGCTCAGGATATAGATAAAGGTAATTATCATTGCTGAACGATTTCATTGTATCTTTTCCACTTCCATACCTTGGATCCAAGATGATGGTATTGAGGGAACAAGTGTAGAAAGGATATTTTAAAAGTTTCCTGGCGAGGAATTCTGGGAAGATGGCCAACTGGTAGCAACTCTCGGCAGAGGCTCCTGAGCAGAGGAAGAAAAACGGATCAGAATCAGACTCTATGAAGCCAAAAGTGGGGCTCTGAGCCAAGAAAGAAGTTCAGCAAGCTGTAACTCCAAGGAAGAACATTCGAGAAAACAAATTTCAGGTATAAAGCCTACCAAATAGAGGATGGGAGACCCCTCCTTCAAGCAGAAGGCCTGCCACAGCTATCTGCAAACAAACAGGGAAAAAAGCCCTCTCATTTTACCTGGCTGGAGAGAGCCACTAAATTCCAGGTCTCTTTCTCCAGGGAGGAGACTTATAAACTAGACACCACCTCGCCAGGCATAAAGTTAAACAGATACTTTCCCTCACAAGTCAAAACTCCCAGTCCACCCTTTCCCCCTTGCATAGCGGTCTAAAGTTCTGCCCCTTGTAGAGAATAGAGTGTTTGGTCTTGTCCTAAGAGATCTGGGCATAGTGTGGATTGCCAATCATCAGGACAGAATCTGTGACTAACAGGGAAGAAAGAGGATGTGGGAAGAAAAGGACACTTGGTGGAAGGAGGAACAGTCCTCTGGTTATGACTATGCCCAGCAAGTGGTGGTGTTGACCCTCAGTTTGGGCTATGTCTGGTGGGATGGGGTGCAGAACCTCCAACTCTGATGGCACCTACAGTGGGAGAGTGGTTGCCCTGTGTGGACTGAGTTTGGCAGACAGAATTAGTCCCTAGACCCTGCTGGGCCTGCAGGCAGAGGCTTGCTAGGCATGAACTAAGACCTGAGAGCAAGGACATGGTCCCCTGATTCCAACAAAACCCTCAAGCAGTGACTTATTGGGTGTGAACCAAGATCTGAAAGCTAGGGCATGGTCCCCTGTCTCCAGCAGGGCTGGTGAGCAGAAGCTTACTGGGTGAGGACTAAGACCTGCGGGCAGAGGGTGATGCCCTGACTCTAACAGAGCCTGTGAACAGAGGCTTGCCAAGCAGTGGACTGAGACTGGCAGGTGGGGGTGTGGTCCCCTGACTCCAAGTAGTCTGGCAAGCAGAGGTTACCTGGGTGTGGACTGAGACTGGAGGGCGGGGTGGTGCCTTGACTGCAATAGAGCCTGCAGACAGAGGCTTTCCAGGCAGTGGACTGAGACTGGCAGGCAGGGGCGTGGTCCCCTGACTCCAACTGTCTGGCAAGCAGAGGCTAGCTGGGTGTGGACTGAGACTGGAGGGAGGGGTGGTGCCCTGACTCCAACAGAGCCTGTGAACAGAGGCTTGCCAGGCAGTGGACTGAGACTGGCAGGTGGGGGTGTGGTCCCCTGACTCCAGCTGGTCTAGGAAGCAGAGGCTAGCTGGGTATGGACTGAGACTAGTGGGTGAGGGCATGGCTCCTGGCTCCAACTGGGCCTGTGAGCAGAGAAGTGCACAATAGTGTGGATTGAATCTGGCAGGTGGGAATGTGAATCCCTGGCTCTAATTGTGCTATTGGAGACCCTTGAACCCCTCTCTGTTGAGCAGGGTTTGCACTGCCTGAGACAATTTAATTGGAAGCCATGTCTGAGGCTGTCCACTCGGGGACATTCTGAGGTTGATCTTTGAAGATCTGTAGCAGAAAAGAACTGAAGGGTGGGGGCTGGGCACCGCAGCTGTGGAGATTTAAACCTAACACTGTGGCTTCCTAGGATAGGATAGATGTTGGCTGATATTAAAACAGAGTTAGCTTGTGCTATGTCATCAAGTAGGTCCTCAGAGTCTCTGGCCAAAACTCTGAAAGGGGCCTTTGTAAGGTTGTAGGTGATAACCTGCAATTACAAAGCCTAGCGCTTTGGTAAAGGGCTATCTCTACTACATGGAAACCCCAATTCAATCTCACCCTACAAGTTCTAATAACCAAACGGTGGAAAATAAACATGGTGCAGACCCAACAGAAGAACTCTAGCAACATGGATAACTAGAGTAGATCAACCCCTACCCCCAAGAAATGAAAGGAGATACAACTGAAGATACCATGCATTGACAAATGGCAGCAATGTCAGAAGTTGAATTCAGAATATGGATTGCAAATAAGATAAATAGAATGGAAGAAAAGATAGAAATTGAATTCCAAAGAGTAGTTCTAAAGTTGTCTCAAGAAATTAACGAATTCAAAGCCCAAGTCACCAAAGATAGGGACATAATGAGAAAAGAGATAGCAGAGCTCAAGGAAACAAAAAAGTTAGTTAAGAAACTCCAAAATACAGTAGAATCCCTCAGTAATAGAGTTGACTAGGCAGAAGAAAGGATCTCGGAAACTGAAGACAACGCTTTTTAATGTTCCCAAACACTCAAAGAGGCAGACAAATGGAGAGCAAAAGCTGATCATTCCCTGAGAGAGTTGTGGGATCCCTCCAAAAGATCAAACATTCACCTTATAGGAATTCCTGAAGGAGAAGAGGATGGCCCTAAAGGTACAGATGCTCTATTCCAAGAGATTTTGGAGGAGAATTTCCCAAGCATTGCAAGAGACACAGAACTTCAGATAGCAGACAGTTTCGGAACCCCAGAAAGACTCAATCCAAATAAAGCATCTCCTAGACACATTGTGATTAACTTTGCCAAAGTTAAGACAAAGGAGAAAATTCCACAAGCAGCCAGACGTAAGAAAAGCATCACCTACAAAGGGAGAAGTATCAGAATGACTGCAGCTCTCTTAGCTGAAACGTTTCAAACCAGAAGATGATCATGCACCTTCAGTCTCCTAAAACGAAACAACTTCCAGCCCAGGATCCTCTATCCAGCTAAATTTAGTTTCATTTGTGATGGAGAAAGCAAATACTTTAATGACATAGACATGTTGAAGAAATTTGCCATCAGCTCTCTGGGATATTCTCAGACTCATTCTCCACAATGACCAACACAATGCTCTAACTCCAAAGTAAACTCTCCCAGAAATTTGAACAAAACTCAATCTCCACAGTGGTGAAAGGGTTAAAAATGTCCACTGGACATCCAAAAATCATGACACTCAAAACACAACCAGGCTTATCAATTTTTTCAATTAATGTGAATGGTTTAAATTGTCCTCTAAAGAGGCACAGGTTGGCTGACTGGATACATAAACTCAGACCGGTTATGTGCTGTATATAAGAATCTCACCTTACCTTAAAGGATAAAAATAAACTCAGGATGAATGGATGGAGTTGTACAATACAGGCAAATGGAAACCAGTAAAAAGCAGGGGTTGCAATTTTAGTAGCAGATATAATTGGCTTTAAACCAACAAAGATAAAGAAAGATAAGGATGGGGGTGGCGCCTATGGCTCAAAGAAGTAGGGTGCCAGCCCCATATGCCGGAGATGGTGGGTTCAAGCCCAGCCCCAGCCAAAAACTGCAAAAAAAGAAAAGAAAAGAAAACATTGAATGAAATGAAATAAGCCAGACACAAAAAGAAAAATAGGCCAGGCAATGTGACTCATGCCTCCCTAGCACTCTGGGAGGCCAAGGCAGGAAGATCACTTGAGATCAGGAATTCAAAACCAGCCTAAGCCTAAGCAAGAGTGAGACACTTTCTTTAAGAAAACTAGAAAAATTAGCCAGTGTTGTGGTGGGTGCCTGTAGCGCCAGCTACTCAGGAGGCTAAGGCAGGAAGATTGCTTCAGCCCAGGAGTCTGAGGTTGCTGGAAGCTGGGTTGAAGCTATGGCACTCTAGCTTGGGCAACAGAGTAAGACTCTGTCTCAAAAAAAAAAAGAAAAAAAGAAAAAGAAAAGAAAGGAAAGAAAGAAAAAAAAGAAGTTATATGATTCCACTTTTATATAATTCTACGATGGGCAAATTCATAAAGGCAGAAACTAGAAGTCACTAGAAGTTGGAGAGTTAGTACTTAATGATTAGAGTTTCTTTGGGGATGATGAAAAAGTTTTGGAAATAAATGGTGATGGCTGCTCAACATTGTGAATAACACACATTAATGCCACTAAATTGTATACTTAAGTGGTTTAAGATGGCAGTGTTATGTCATATATATATATATCTATATATATATCTTCACAATTTTTGAAAATTTCACAATTTCATTCTTGCTGGAAAGAGATAATTCTGCAAAGATTAGTAAGAATGGTTTGGACACAGGATAAGGTTGACATATAATTATTTAGTAAACACATACAAGCTTACTAAATTCATCTCAAAATTAAAAAAAAAAAATTAAGGAAATACAAAGCCAGACATTGAAAATAGAGCTGTTGTTCTCCCAGAAGGCCATAATAAGAAAAACCTAGTAATCAATCAAAACGTCATTCATTCTACTTACTGCAGTAAGGTAAAACACAACGTTGAGAGCATTTCAGTAATGTTTCAGAAAAGTAGAATTGGAGAAAGACATGTCTAGGGCTTCAGCATGAGTTCAGAATGAGCATGCGTCAGTGGCTTAGGTGGATCTTTCAGGAAGGGAAATTATTGGGGATTGGGCAAAGTTTGTGACATAAAATAGTTCAAGATGGGTGGGTACCGGGAGATTCAATCTCAAAGGGAGTCTTAATAAGTAAACTATTACTTGACAAGTAAGTGTTTTTGACCAGATGAATGATCTATAGTCCTAACAGAAGAACTATTTGCGCAAATGAACAAATTGCTTACCTAGATGACATTAGCTTTACAAAAATCTCTCTGAATGGATGGTGAAGTTATTTATTGATTTATAGTCTTAACTGGGGAAAATTTTCCTGAGGCAAACATTCCTGTTCTCCAATCCAGTAGTAAAGCTATATTGATGTGGGTTGTCTCAATTATCACTCAGGAGAGGGGAACAGTCCTTACAGAGAGAGGCACAGGCACTCTACCCTATTTTTTTCTAGATTTCTTTCACCAGTCTTGATGAGTGATGGGCAGACTATAGCCTGTGAACCTAATATGGTCCACTGCCTATTTTTGTGGAGCCCACAAGCTAATAATAGTTTTTACATTTTTAAACAGATAGAGAGATGAGGAGAAAGGTATTTCATGACACATGAAAATTATAAGAAAATCAAATCTCAGTATCCATAAAGTTTTAGTGGGATACTGCCACACCATTCGTGTATGCATTTGTCATCTGCTTGCATGCTGTAGGTCCTGAGCTGTGCAGAGATGTGTGGCCTGCCAGGCCTAAAGTGTTTACTGGTTGGCTTTTTTTTTTTTTTTTGCAGTTTTTGGCTGGGGCTGGGGGTGAACCTGCCACCTCCGGCACATGGGGCCCGCGCCCTACTCCTTTGAGCCACAGGCGCCGCCCCTGGTTGACTTTTTATAGAAAAAGCTTGCCAACCCCTTCTCTGGATGGGAAAACATGAAGCACATCCCCAATGGTGACCAAGCTATTTCAAAATAAAAGAACGAGGGAAATGTACTGGTAGGAAAGTAGGAAGAAAAAGAGTAAAATAAATTCTCCCATGTCCAACTAGGTAACTATTAATAAATCACAGGCAACTGGACCAAAGATACTCTACTCAGATATTAGCACAAAGCAGGTATCAAGATACCTTAAAGAAAGATACATTTTCAAATAGGAAAGTTAATACAGCAAATTAACTCTTGAATGTCTTCATATTTGACATACAAAGTGCTCACTTTTCAGCAATTTTTTGTATTTGGAGGTTTAAACATTCGTTTTATTACTACCAGGATGGAGGACAACAAACAGAAATATTTTTTAATTTACTCTTCCCTGCATACACACATGCTCACCCTCGCACAAACTCATTTTCACCAGAAACATCCTCCCTGTACAAATAAAAACAAAAGCAACAAAGGAATCCCTCAAGCCACCTCTGTGTTTGTTTGTTTGTTTGTTTTGAGACAGAGTCTCAAGCTGTCACCCTGGGTGTAGTACCTTGGTGTCACAGCTCACAGCAACCTCCAACTCTTGGGCTTAAGTGATTCTCTTGCCTCAGCCTCCCAAGTAGCTAGAATTACAGGTGCCTGCCACAAAACCTGACTATTTTTTGGTTGTGGTTGTCATTGTTGTTTGGCAGGCCTGGGCTGGATTCGAACCCACCAGCTCCGGTGTATGTGGCTGGCACCTTAGCCGCTTGAGCTACAGGTGCCGAGCCTGTTTGTTTGTTTTTTTGAGACAGAGTTTCATTCTGTTGCACAGACTAGAGTGCTGTGGCTCAAACTCCTGGGTTCCAGCGATCCTCCTGCCTCAGCCTCAGCTCTGTAGCTTAGATGGGACTACAGGCTTGTGCCACTGCACCCGGCTAATTGTTCTCTTTTTAGTAGAGATGGGGTCTCACTTTGCTCAGGTTGGTCTCAAACTCTTGAGCTCAAATGATCCTTCTACCTCAGACACCCAGAGTGCTATGATTACAGGCGTGAGCCACCATGCCCGGCCTATATTCCGTATTTAAACAAACAAAGATGCTAGGAGTCAATGCAAAATGTAAAATTAACTGAAAGAAAAACTATGATGTGTTATTAATATGTACAATATCTCTATTGCATAAATATTAAGTGATGATTTCTCCGCTTCTTCGGAACTTTGGAACCACAGAGCTATTTGTTGAATCAGGCCTATGCGAGCATCAGCAACCAGGATTTACTCTCATTCTTTGATGTCACAACGATATCTAGGCAGGGAGACTTAAATATACAAATGGACAATGGCCAGGCAATATATAAAAATAGAATTGTGATCCGCAGTCTGCAGCAACTGGCCCAGGGAACTAACCCATTCTATGCAGGAACCAGCCCAGAAGTCAATCTCCTATGGATACTTTAGATTTGTAGGAATCCACACCACTATCTCTAGCCATTGGTCCAGGAAGCCAGACAATAACCTCTGTTAACAGGCGATCCCAAAGGGCCACAAATGATTAAAAACTGGAAGTTTCCCTAATGTTTGCTCCTGTTTCCAATTTAGGACCAAGTAGAGAAAGTCAAATATTCTCCCCTAATCAGTCACTTAGGGTATCCCACTTACAGCTTCCCCATGCCAACAGCCTCCTGTCAGGGCACACCTCAAGCCTTTCCTGCTCCCCATCTCCCTCCACCCACTCCCCAATAAAACTCCCCCACTTTTCCGCCCAATTTTGAGTTTCTGTCAAAACCCAAGTGGTGGTGGTGGCCCACCCTCCTGCTATATAGCAAGCTCTGCGTAAATAGCCGTTGCTGGTTCTCGTTTGCAGTCTTCACTGTCTTCCTACGACCATCTGTTAGCTTCGTCATCAGCATCTTCTAGTCTTAACGCTTTGCTATTCAGCACTTGCTGTGAGAAGGGCCGTTTGGCTAACTCCTGGGGTGTGAGATACTGTCAGAGCCCACTCAGCGCCCAAGTGCCTCCTCCGTATTCCCATATTCCAGGGAGCCTTTGCAAGATGAGTAATTATAAAGGTGTTAGCGAAGAAAGCCCAGCTCCTGGGATCACCCTTCCATCTCTAATTAGGTTTATCTATCACAGCTATTAAAAAAGACAACAACTTGGAGGCTTTTTGTCATCAGCTGTTGCTATTCTACAGATCACCTTCTCTCTGCAAGATAAGACACCTTGTCTCCCTTTGAGTTCTGAGCCTGAAATCTAGCCACTTTTTTTTTTTTATTATTTTAGAATATTAAGAGGGCACAAATCTTTGGGTTACATGAATTGCTTTTGTACGGTTTGAGCCAAAGTCCTAAGTGTGCCCATTACCCAGTTGGTATGCAATGGTACCCCTTAGGTGTTAATTTACCCCTCCCTTGAGCTCAGGAGTTTGAGATCAGTCTGAACAAGAGTGAGACCCTCGTCTCTATCAAAAAAAAAACTCAGTTTTTATTGATTAATACCTTTGTAACTTGGGGCATATATTTCAGAGAGAGTTCAAATAATTAAATGAAATCATTACAATAGAACCCCTTCCATTTTGGTCTACCTATTTATCCTACAAGGAATCAATGAAAAACAAATCTGGACTTAGATAAAGTCCAATTTCTTTCCCCAAAATGACTCTTGTAATGAGAGGTGGGAGGGAGAGGAAGATATTGCCAAACAGAGAACACTCCACCGGAGTAAACAGGGTTGGAAGGAACAAGGTGTGGAGGAATGGAGTTGGCAGGGGACATGCTGAGCAGGAGGCATGCAGACAGTTTTTCTTTGTAGTCAGCCAAATTCTGTAAGGGTCATTAAGGAGGCTGTTTCACATTTCAATGAGTGTTTAAACTCAAGGGTAGGCCAAAGTTCAGGGGCCTGAGGGAAAAAAGAGAAACTTCACTAAAAGAAGTGTGATCAAGCAAGACTGGAGAATCCAGACAGCTCCACTAAGCCTTCATGAGACAAAGAATGGAAATCTGGAGGGTCTGCATTGGCCTTGTCTTACCTAAGTCACATGGGGAATGGTGGGTTTTTGCAGTAGGCCATTTCCAGCAATACCAAAGGGTGGAGGCATTAAAAAAACAAAAACAAAAACAAAAAACTATTGTTTTCCAGGAGTACAGGGCTCAGCCAAGTTCGACATTGCCAAAGGTTCACATAGACTTGATGCTGAACCCTATGCATACTATTAAGCAGTCATACCCACTTCCCTGAGATATGTATTTCCAATAACATTTTACTTCCATGTTGGAGAAACCACTAACTTAGCTATTGGTGAGTCTTAGGTACAGGAATGATAGAAAGACTCACTGGACAGGATTTCTGTGCAAACTGCTCCATTCTACAGAAACCACAATTAAATTTTGGCATCTTGATTATTTTTTCTTTTTTCTTTTTTTTTTTTTTTTTGAGACAGAGCCTCAAGCTGTCCCCCTGGGTAGAGTGCCGTGGCATTACAGCTCACAGCAACCTCCAACTCCTGGGCTCAAGCGAGTCTCCTGCCTCCGCCTCCCAAGTAGCTGGGACCACAGGCGCTTGCCACAATGCCCGGCCATTTTTTGGTTGCAGCCGTCATTGTTGTTTTGGCGGGTCCTGGCTGGGGATTCGAACCTGCCACCCTAGGTGTACGTGGCTGGCGCCTTAGCCGGTTGAGCTATAGGTGCCGAGCCTTGATTATTTTTTCTAAGGAATTAAAACCACGAGATTCCTCAGGCCCTTGCCAGTATTATTCAACAAAATGACCAGTTTCTTTATAGTGCAAAGTTGGTCATTGGTAACGACTGGCACGCCCTCATGGGGACCCTGGCTGGTCTGATTAATGGAGGAGGGAGCAATGTGGCTGAGGGCAGTGATGAAGATCAGACTGTGTTTCTAACACTGGCCTTAGAGCTCTTGGTTCCCCTGCCCTTCTCTTTGTTAGTGGTTTTCATTTCCAACAGTGCCATAAGCAGCAAGGAAGGGACAGCATTGCCAGTGTTTCCCTCCTCCGTTTGCTTTTCTTTTTCAACCCATTTAATCAGTTCTCAGTAAGTCAGATCAATGTTTGTTAAATTCCACTGATAAGATCAATACTTGGATGAGGTCACACGTTAGCTATTATCAGACAACATGATGAATCAGCAACATTTCAAGCAACAAAATTCTTCCTGTTCTCATGATAGACAGATTTTGCCTCTATGGAGTCAGAGGTCTTAGCATTTTGATACAAATCTGGACCGATAGAAAGACTAACAAAACATAATGTGAACAGCTCCAATACCGCTTTACTTATTTTATTCAAGGGATACAGGATGGAGTTTTAGCACGAAAGCAAGCACCACTTTGAGTAGAAAAGTCTTGCAAAATCCCAGGCACAGCTTCCAAGTCCTCTCATTTCATGAGTCACGCTCAGTTACCAGGGATGAGGACCACACTGGCTCTGGGAAGCTATTCCACTATCTATACCCTAATAGTCATATTGTTCCTCGGGGCGTATGTAACTTAATAACATATTTTGAGGCAGTTGCATCACACAGTGAAAGGTTGTACAATAAATAATCTGGATAACCAGATATACCTGCTACAGAAAAGGCAGAGTCCAAATAACACTGGACATTTACATGCCAAGAATTAATGTTGCAAGAAGGTAAATCAGGGTCAGCTTTCCAGGTACCACCGGGCGGAGAACAAGAGTTATTTTATTTTATTTTTCTGGTTAGTTTGAGGGTACAAAGAATAGGTTACAATGTTTGCATTTGTTAGGCGTAGTCCCCTGGTGTAGTTGGGAATCAGCAACGCGGTGAGGAGCGCAGAGGGAGAACTGAGGCTGTCTAGAGCAAGAGATTCAATTCTAGGTGTATTTTTTTCTTATAATGTTTGATAATTATTTCTTAAAAAGTGTAATGTACTTACATTTTGGTGCTTGTTTACTACAAATAGTGGCACTGATAATTTTAATCAGAACAAACATTTAACACTTAGAGCTTTAAGGTCAAAGGATATTGAAACAATTTCAAAGAATGTCAGTTGATACACACATCCTTGTTCAGGGAAATATAAGATGATTAATAAAAGACTTTTAAATATGCATTAGAATAAAATTTTGTGGGGAGAAGAAAGGAAATATGTATTCAAAGAAAAAGGAATTGGGCAGCACCTGTGGCTCAAGGAGCAGGGCACCAGCCCCATATGCTGAAGGTGGTGAATTCAAACCCAGCCCTGGCCAAAAACTGCAAAAAAAGAAAGAAAGAAAAAAGAAATCATATAAAATGCCTGTCCACCAAAGAGAAGGATTTTTTTCTCCCTCTTGTGATGGGAGAGCTAAATACCAAAATCCTATGCTATTTAGATTCCAGTGGACACATTTTTTGAAAGCAGTATATACTACTTTTAAAATAGTATATACACTTTTGTTTTTAAGGGTCAAGATTTACACTACGTCCCAAATTATGTTCTTTAAAAGAAGTCAGAAGTAGGTGAAGAAGTACATAACTTTTTCAAATTATTTTAGGTGTATATGAGAAAAAGTTTGGAGTGGCGCCTGTGGCTCAGTGGGTTGGGCACCGGCCCCACATACTGAGGGTGGCGGGTTCAAAACCAGCCCCAGCCAAACTGCAAAAAATTAAATAAATAAAAAATAAAAAACATTAATGGAGAGAAGGCAAGTGTTGGCCGAGTTATGTAAACACTATTTGACAGTCTAAGGGTTCTTTTGGTAATGTTTTCATCCAGTCACAACCCTTAGAACCATCCCCACCATAGGACACACACATTTTTCTCTAATTACTTAAGGGGCTAATACTGTATGTTGAATATCATGTCACTTTTTAAGATAAACACAAGATCAGTTAGGTAGATGGAATTGCTCCTCTTCGTTTTCATGCTCTCCCTGTACGGGGGTTTTATCTGTACACACTTTGCTGTGTGACTGTGTAGTTTTTCCTACTAGAAAAGGACTGTATTTCCTGTAAGTTAGTTTGTTTGGCCAATGAAATAAGGGACACTGTTAACAGTGTGACAGTTCTTGCTTTCAGAGACAATCATTTCCAAAGTGCTCCTGTGATCTTTTATAAGAAGAATGTGCCCCAGGTAGCTGCTGATCCTAATGATGGAGGAAACATACACATCACACCTTGTGATAACCAAGCCCCAAGCCCTTGACCTCCTCCCTAAGACCAGCGGGGAACAAGCCCCCTACCCTTGAAAAGGAAGCCTCTCCTAAGCTTTTAGTTCCAGCCCTCTCAAGGGTAGATAAACAGCCTGAAATTGAGGAAGTACGCAGGGAGGGGTTGAGGAAGAGAGGGGTTGATTCCAAATAAAGCCCCAGGTGAAGAGGTCCCAAGTTGTTCTCAGAAATTTATGCAATTTGTACCCCTGAACTATGAGCTAATGTACCCTAAGTAAACATGTACCTCCTCCCTAAATTTTGTAAACCCCTAGGACATTCCCCATCTTGTGATTATGAAGTAATGTACTTGTGATATATCTTGTGATGTATGAATCAATATATACCCCTACCCTGTGACCCCGTTCTAACTGCTACAATTGGCTTCTGTATTGCGCTAGCTTGCTAGTCACCATGACTATGCAGAATAATGGTATAAAAAAGGCTTCTCCCCCGCTATTCGAGGCTTCTTGTTGGCCCCCCCGCAAGAGCCCCCTGCAGGTGTATCAAAATTATCAATAAATTTCTATTAATAACATCTGAAGTGGGGTCCATCTTCTCTCGCATCTGCCGTCTCATTTCAACTTAAACCCAAGGAAAAACCTAGGGCCAAGCCCAGACAACATAAAGCCAAGGTGCCCCAGTCTGTACAAAGATGAAGGCGCTTTATTGTGGTATTTACTGGCTAATATGACAGGGTTTAAGTATCTCATCTTTAACACATGCATGTGTGCATATGTGCATGTATTTTAATCCAGTATTTCCTTATTTGTGCATTAGAGTGATAGCTAAATTTTCTTCAAATTTTGTGAGTTCTTCCTTTGAGAATGAAATAAGGGAAACTCGATAAGATGATTAATTCATGGATGCCACTTTAACCAAGTGATCAGAGTTAACATCCCCAGCAATGAGGCAAGGGGACATACTGTATTCCCTTACAAAATAAAGGGCACTAACGTAAATAAAATCTAGGATTATGGATTGGATCTTGGACCGAAGGAAAGCTGTTAGTGGAAAAACTGGTAATATTTGAATAAAGGCTGTAGAATATAGCCCATAGTATTGTATCAATGTTAATTTCCTGGTTTTGACCACTGTACTATGATTAAGATGTGGGGTAAACTCCCACAAAAACTAAATGAAATGTACTCTTTTAATTCCAGAAACTGAGCGAAAAGACTCGTGAGTGTTATGCGTTATTGTCAAGGCCTAATTGACCTGGAACAGCACGGTGGGGGCCTGCAAGCAAGGCCTAACAACCTCCTACATGGAACCCCAACTGTGCAGTCAAGTCAGCCTGCCAGGTAAGGGTTGAAATGACCCAGGAGTTCGAGGTTACAGTGAGCTATGATTGGTTGGCTACACTCTAGTCTAGGTGACACAGTGAGACCTTGTCTCTAAATCAATGAAAAATAAAAATAAAAGATTTATGCCTGGAAATCCCAAGGAGTCTGGAAACACACACACATACGACCTGAACTGATGAAAGTAGTTACGTGGTAGTTGTATTCAAGATAAATTTATAAGTGGGCATGGTGGCTTGTACTTGTAATCTTAGCAACTGGAAATGCTGACATGGGAGGATTCCTTGAGGCCAGGAAGGCTAGGAGTTCAAAACCAGCCTGGTCAACAGAGGGAGACCCTGTCTCTTAAAAAACAAAAACAAACAAACAGAAAACAACAACAAAAGAGATACATAAAAGATATAAACTTGGAAAGACTTAAAACATGATATAGCAACAGGTAGCAGTAATTGGGCCCTTGCTGTGTGTCAGGCACTGTTCCAAATGCATGGCTTCTAGTAAGACTGAAATCCAGGATGCAAACAGAGACAGTCTGGTTCTAGCAATCATGTTCTTAACTCCCTCACCTCATCTCTGCTACTATGATCCCGCTCTCTCCTTACTTCCACCCCTTCGATCCCCTGTGACCGGACTCTTTAGATTTTGGTTTTTACTTTATATATATAAATTAGGCTCGGCACCTGTGGCTCAAGTGGCTAAGACGCCAGCCACATACACCTAAGGTGGAGGGTTCAAATCCAGCCCGGGCCTGCCAAACAGCAATGACAGCTGCAACCAAAAAATAGCCGGGCATTGTGGCAGGAGCCTGTGGTCCCAGTTACTTGGGAGGCTGAGGCAGGGGATTCACTTGAGCCCAAGAGTTGGAGGTTGCTGTGAGCTGTAATGCCATGGCACTCTACCCAGGGGGACAGCTTGAGGTTCTGTCTCAAATATATATATATATATATATATTTAAAATAAACACACACACATTTAGTGACATTCTTATTCAGTTTTTTTTTTTTTTTTAACTGCCAGGCCCTGTGGCTCATGCCTTTAATTCTAACACTGGGAGGCTGAAGTAGGAGGCTCCCTTGTTACCAAATTTTCCAGAAGGGTTGTAACAATTTGCATTCCATTCCCTCCAGGAAGGTATGAGACTTTGGATTTTCCCTTATGGTCTCTCCAACAGACTGTGTTGTCAGTCTATATTTTTAAATTTTTGCCTACATTTTTCCAGGTGAGAAATGGCATCTCAGTGTGGTCCTAACCTGCATTTCTATGATTATGAGTGACTTTGAACTTTTTTCATACGTTTCAGAGCTATTTTTTTTCCTATCTTTTATTTGTGATTATCTCTACATGTATGACTTTTCCCATTTCTCTAATGAGTTTTTGGCTTTTTGTCCCTCAATTTTTTGGGTTTTTTTTTTTTAAATATGTGTATAAGAGACATTAGTCCCTTGTCTGTGGTACATAGCATATATGTTGTGAATATTTCTCCCATTTTGTCAATTGTCTTTTGTCTTTGGTTATAGTATTTTTATCCTGCGAATTTAAGTGTTTCTATATGGTCAAATTTATCAATCTTTTATTATCTCTAAATTTTGAGTCAGAATTAGAAAGTCATTCCTTACACTGAAATTAAAGAGGGATCTACCCATGTTTGCTTCTAGTACTAGAATGGTTTGGTTTCTTACATATAGATCGCTCATCCATTTTGGTTTATTGTTGTATATGGTATAAAGTATGAATAATGTATTTTCCAAATGGCTACCCAGCTGTCCTAGTGCTATATATTTATATAAAAGTCCTTTTTTACTTCAATGATTTGAGATGCTACCTTTGTCCAATACCTAATGGTATTTTGATAGACAAAAGTTTATACTTTTTTTTTTTTTGAGACAGAGCCTCAAGCTGTCCCCCTGGGTAGAGTGCCATGGCATCATAGCTCACAGCAACCTCCAACTCCTAGGCTCAAGTCTCCTGCCTCCACCTCCCAAGTAGCTGGGACCACAGGCACCCGCCACAATGCCCAGCTACTTTTTGGTTGCAGCCGTAATTGTTGTTTGGTGGGCCCGGGCTGGACTTGAACCCGCCACCTTAGGTGTATGTGGCTGGTGCCTTAGCCACTTAAGCCACAGGTGCTGAGCCAAAAGTTTATACTTTTAATGGCTAAGTTCCTCAAAATACTATCTTAAATTTCATCTAGAATTTATAAACATTTCTCCCTGTTGTTTTCTTCCTTTAGCATAAAGAGACCTAAAGCAGCTTTATAGAAAAACAAAAAAAGGTCACAATGGGACTTTGGCCCCGTTATAACTGTCAAGACACTGAGGGCTGACGAGTGGCAGCTGTAGAGTTGTCCTGGAGACTGTGCCAGGATACTTTTTATGTTACTTTTATCCCTATGAAAGCAATACATATGCATACTTCTATATGTCAAAAAGAGAACATGAATAGGGAGAAATGTGTAGTCCTCTTGGCTCCACCCCTCCGTCAACAATGATACCCAATAAGAGGGGAGATTAGAACTAATAAGTTTAGCAGATTGTAGAATACAAGATCAACACACAAAAATCAATTCAGCCTGTATGCACTTGGAATGAAACAGACCAAAAAGTAAAATTTTAAAAACAATTTCATTTACAATAGCATCGAAAAGAATACAGTATTTCGGTACAAATTTAACAAAAAAGATAAAAACTTATACTCTGCTGTTGAAAGAAACTAACAAATATCTAAATACATGGAAAAACTCTCCAGACTCATGGATCAGTAGATAATATAGTTAATATAGCAATACTTGGCTCTGCTCCAATAGCTCAAGCAGCTAAGGCGCCAGCCACATATACCAGAGCTGGTGGGTTCAAATCCACCCTGGGCCTGCCAAACAACAGCAACAACTACAACCAAAAAGTAGCCAGGCATTGCGGCGGTGCCTGTAGTCTCAGCTACTTGGGAGGCCGAGGTAAGAAAATCGCTTAAGCCTAGGAGCTGGAGGTTGCTGTGAGCTGTGATACCACAGCACTCTACCCAGGAGACAGCTTGAGGCTCTGTCTCAAAAAAAAAAAAAAAAAAAAATATATATATATATATATAGCAATACTCTTCAAATTGACCTATATATTTTGATCAGAATCCCAGCTGAATTCTTTGTAGACATTGACACCCAAGATGATTCTAAAATTCATGTGGAATTGCAAGGAATCTGGAAGAGTCAAAACAATCTTGGAAAATGAACAGAGTTGGAGGACCTACACTATGCAATCTCAATACTTAATATAAAATCAGGATGCTGACTCAAATCTGCGTGACAGTAGCGTAAAAACAGCTATGTAGAACAATTGAATAGAATTAAATCCATGTGTTTTTGGTCAACTTTTTGATAAGAGCACCAGGGCACTGAAAAGAACAGTTTTTTCAACAAATGCTGTTGGGGACAACTGAATAGTAACATGTAAAAGAATGAAAATGGATCCTGACTTCATCTCATATATGAAAATTAACTCAAAATTCATCAGCTATGCAAATTTTAGAGCTAGAATTATAAAAATTTTAGAAGAAAAAAGGGGTTAATTTTATATCTTCAGATTTGGTGATGGACATTTTAGATTATGTAGCAAAAGTATGTGTAACAAAAGAAAAAATAGATATATTGGACTTCACTAAAGTTAGGAACTTTTGTCTATCAAAGGACACTAGCAAGGAGGTGAAAAGACAATCCACATAATGGGAGAAAATCTTTGCACTCACATATCTAATAAGAAACTTGTATCTAGAATATAAAGAACTCTTACAACTCAGTATTGAAAAGAAAACCCAATAGAGACAGACAAAGGATCTGAATAGACATTTTTTTCTAACGAAGATATACAAATAGCTAACATACACATGAAAAGATGCTCAATATCCTTAGTTATTAAGAACATGCATACTTGGCTCAGCGCCTATAGCTCAACCAGCTAAGGCGCCAGCCACGTACACCTAAGGTGGCGGGTTCGAATCCCCAGCCCAGACCCGCCAAACAACAATGACAGCTGCAACCAAAAAAAAAATAGCCGGGCGTTGTGGCGGGCGCCCGTGGTCCCAGCTACTTGGGAGGTGGAGGCAGGAGACTCACTTGAGCCCAGGAGTTGGAGGTTGCTGTGAGCTATAATGCCATGGCACTCTACCCAGGGGGACAGCTTGAGGCTCTGTCTCAAAAAAAAAAAAAAAAGAAAAAAAAGAACATGCATACTTAAACCACAAGGAAATACCACTTCACGTTCACTAGGATGGCATAAAGAATAAAGATGGACATGTGCAGGTAGAGAAATTGGAATACTGATGTCACTGGTGGGAGTGTGTGCACCTGCATCTGTGTACACACACACACACACAGGGGTCTGTATGCATGTGTGTTTCTGCGTATGTGTTTTTGGCCAAAGTTTTTATTCTATAGGTCAATATATGTAACCTTGAGCTGGCACCACATTGTTTTAATTATCATACCTTTATAATAAATAAAAGTTGGAGAAGCTCCCTTGTTCATTCTTCTTGCACACCTGTTACTAAGAAAGCAGGGTGCGCACCGTGAGCATTGGTTAATCTAGCTGATTGGTTAAGAAGCAATCAGTGAAGGGGACTTCTCTTGTAGTCACTGTATTATAATGCACATTGTATTATATTTCAAGAAGTTATTCATGCCTTTTTTCTTTACTAGACTGAGATTTATGTGTTTTATTCTTTGTCTTTCCAGAGGCCTGAAACATACTTGGCAAGTCATCAATGATTAACTCATATTAGGTGAATGAGTACCAAGGGGGAAAAAAAGCATTTATTAATTGTAGACTTTAATTTACCGAAAAGAGTTCTAGGAAAGTCACTGGGATGTGGAGAGTACAAGGCAAGTCAGGACTTGCTGATGAAGCCAGGAACTACCAAAAGCACTGAGTTTCGGGACACTTGACTGCCCTAATGAAAACATGACATTGTTAGAACAAGTTGGTGGTGTTCCACTAAACACACACAAACTAATCAGATTGCCCCCAGCACCTCAAACTGGAAAATGTATAGAGCTAGGGTACAAACTCACAAGATAAAGGGATGGAAAGTGTGGCTCTTTCCAAGAGAGCCCACAAAAGTTAGGGTGACCACAGGGGAGAGGAATAAACACTAAATAATCTTACAAAATATTGGTACCTTAGACATATCCCCAAATTTCAGGGTGCTCATTGTTTCCATATTCTAAGGATAAGAAGTGACAAGTTTGAAAGGTGTTGTGCTCACCCCGGGGGTCGCCTACCCAAAGACCACTCACAATCACAAATCGATGCAAAAAGCAAGAGGCAGGTTTATTGCTGGCGCGTCAGGGTTCCTCAGCCACAAGGGGGAAGGAACCCCGAGAGGCTGTTACAGGCTGCTTTTAAA
>NW_003852452.1:10308762-10312551 GCF_000181295.1 Otolemur garnettii
GTATGAGGGAGTAGGGAGGGGGTAGGGTGTTGCCTCCAGGTGCAAGAGTCTGATATGCGGGTAGAATGTTTTCATTGTTTTAGGGCCTCCTTACTGCCCTGTGGCCTAACAAAGGTATTCAATGTTTGTTCCCTAGTGCATGGTGTACTACACACTCTATGGAGAAAAGCCGTTGTTACCCGTGCTCTGTGGTCTTCAAAAACAGGAGCCACTGATTTTAATATTCAAAGACGTCAGCAGCCTTTTTGGTAAAAAACCTATAGTACAAGTATCATTATATTTTCATAAGTTGTTATTTTCTTTTTTAAAAAGGCTTTAATGCGAATATAATGAATATATATAATTTAAATAATGGATTGCTTGGCTTTCTTCTGAAGTACTACCATCTTTCTATTAGCTCAGAAAATTCTCTAGGGGGATCCACCGATAACCCCAGAGCTGATCTGAAGATGATTTCACGTTGAAGACACTGTGAGATGTAGCCAGTATGGAAAGAAGCCTCTTTGGAGCTTTACCCGTTGGACTAAAAGGCAGAGTCTTCTGAGAGTGAAGCTACCATGAATCCCTGTGAAAGGAGCCTCACTCCTGGGAAGAGGACTGACTGCCCTTCCAGGGATGAGGAATTGCAGAAACAAACATTATTCTCAACTGTCACACCTGCAATTTGTTTCCCTTTTTAGGAAAGATTGATTTGTTCTTCCCATAGAAGCACTTTATCCTCCTTCCTCCCCCTGCTGCTTTGGAATATAAATCCCTACCTCTAGCCAGTGAGGGAGTGTCTTCATCTGAACGTTCTGCATTCATCAGAATAAGACTTGTGTTCCCCTGTTTATCAGTTTGTGGTCACTTAATTTACAAGCCTCCATTACTGGACATAGTTGGTAGAGGAAAAGCTTTCCCTTCCGACAGTTGGGAAAGTCAGTTGTCATTTTTATTTCCTGTCTTGATTTCAAAAGACGGATTATATTTCAGTTGCATCTGAGAAGATGAAGAAATAAGTACTTATAGAAACACAGGGTCTCTGTTAGAAACTCATTAAACATTTATTGATTCTCAGTCTGTTCCAAGGTGAGGCTAAAATATAAAGAAATGCTCAAAATCTCTAATCATCAGGTAAATGCACATTAAAACTACAATGAGAGGGGCAGGGCCTGTGGCTCAGTGAGTAGGGCACTGGCCCCATATACCAAGGGTGGTGGGTTCGAACCTGGCCCCAGCCAAACTGCAACAACAACAAGCCGGGCGTTGGGGCGGGCGCCTGTAATCCCAGCTACTCAGAAGGCTGAGGCAAAAGAATTGCCCAAGCCCAGGTGTTGGAGGTTGCTGTGAGCTGTGACGGCACAGCACTCTACCGAGGGCGACAAAGTCAGACTCTGTCTAAATAAACATAGATAAAACCACAATGAGATATCACCTTACCCCTGACAGAATGACCGTTATTAAAAAGTCAGAAAACAATAGATGCTGGCATGAATACAGAGAGAAAGGAATGCTTACATACTCTTGGTGGGACTGCAAATTAGAACAACCTATATAGAAAACAGTATGGAGATTTTTCAAAGAAATAAATGTGGACTTACTATTCGACCCAGTCATCCCACTGCTGGGTATTTACCCAAAGGAAAAAGAGTCATTTTATCAAAAAAACCATTCACCTGCATGCAAATATTTATTGCAACCCAATTTATCATTGCAAAAATGTGGAATCAACCTAAGCACCTATTAATTCACGAGTGGGTTAAGAAATGTGATACAGGTTTAATGTAAATATAATGAATATATATACACTTCATGGAAGGAATGAAGGAATTTCTCCACATGAATACCAAAGGATAGGAGAAACTTGACCCCAGACAACACTTAATCTGAAGACAATCCACTATCCAACCACTGTAGACATGTACAGTCACCCCTATTTGATGAGGAGGAACTTGGGAACTTGGATGCTTTGGATGCATAAATAGATGTGCAAAGAAAACCTCCTTGAATATTCACCACCTTGAATAAAATGCCAATGAACAGCAAAAGTTAGGACATTACGTGAGAATAAATGAGACTGTTTCCATTCTTTGTCTATTATGGTCAATGCTGCTATGAACGTTTGTGTACAAGTTTTTGTATGAATGTTTTCATTTCTTTTGGGTACATATCTAAAAATGGAATTGCTGGGTCATATGGTAACTATTGTTTAACCCTTTGAAGAACTGCCAGACTGTTATTCAAAGCAGATGTCCCTTTCTAAATTCTCAACAGCAAAGTATCAAGTTCAAGTTTGTTGATATATTCACCACATTTGTTGTCTATCTTTTTGATCTTAGCCATAATAATAAGCATGGAGTGTTATCTCACTGAGGTTTTGATTTGCATTCCTCTGACGATTAATGATGCTGGTCATCTTTTCATAGATTTCATAGTGCATGTTATAATACACATATAAGTCTTCTTTGCAGAAATGTCTATTCAAATTCTTTGTTCATTTAAAAATTGGATTTTTAAATTGTGTTGTTGTAAGAGTTCTTTCTGAGGGGGTGGGGGGGGGAAAGACAGCCTTTATTGAGCTTATCCACTAGACTGGAAATAATGTCTGTACAAAACCAAATGTTTATTACTATAACTTTCACATCACATTTAAATCCCAACTGTTTTTTAGAAACAATCAAATCAATCAAAATACACTACTTAAGAATCAGTAACTTCTTTGAATCCACAGGAACACTTAAATATGGTTAAGACTTGAATGCAGAAATGTGTTTGATTAGAAAACTAATTAAACTTCAAAATTGCTCGAATAGAATTACAAAAAGGCAACATTGCATTTTTCACAGAGGTACTGAAATCCCCAACCCTAGACAGCTGTTAAATCAGAGTCCTGAGATAACAAGGCATCCAGGCATCCTTCACACAGTTTTCCTTTGAACTTTCCTTTTTCCAAATCAGATTAGAGAGAGTCCAATTCTTCAAGTTGCAAGTGACGAGAGGTAAAACATTTCACCTTTCGGTCTTTTGATGCATTGCCTCCTCTGAGGTGAAGTACCCTAGGATAGCTGTGCTGTACACAGCCACAGTCGAGCCCACGTGTTTGTGACTAGTTGTCCCAGATTTCAGGTGTCATGAGTACAGTCCACTGGGAGCTGCAAACCAGCTTTCTCTGTAAGCATGAAACCATCTTTGCCTTGGCCTTTCCAGTGTCCTTCCCGGCCTTCCTGCCAGCCATTTTGAATTCCGTCAACACTCAAACAAGTGAGGCAGGGAAAGGGCTAATCAGACACACAGCCAGATCCCACCACCTACTGCTAACTCATGCTGAGATTCAAACTGCCAAGAGTTCTTTGTATAATGTAGATATTAGTCCCTGAGTAAATAAGATTTGCAAATATTTTCTTTCATTCTCTGGGTTGTCTTCCTTCCTTCCCTTCTTATTTCCTCCCTTCCTCCCTCCCCCTCCCTCCTTTTTTCCCTCCCTCCCTCTCTCTCTCTCTTTCATTCTTTTTTTTTGGGGACAGAGTCTTACTCTGTCACCCTGGATAGAGCGCCCTGGTGTCATCATAGCTCACAGCTCACAGCAACCTCCAACTATTGGGCTCAAGCGATCTTCCTGCCTCAGCCTCTCAGAGTGCTAGGATTACAGGAGTGAGTCACTATGCTCAGCCTCAATTTCTTTTTCATTTCTTTCTTTCTTTCTTTTTACTGAGACAGAATCTTATTTTATTGCCCTCAGTAGAGTGCTGTGGGGTCACAGCTCACAGCAACCTCAAACTCTTAGGCTCAAGCAATTCTCTTGCTTCAGCC
>NW_003852452.1:10312604-10317199 GCF_000181295.1 Otolemur garnettii
GTAGAGATAGAGTCTTACTTTATCGCCCTTGGTACAGTGCTGTGGCATCACAGCTCACAGCAACCTCCAATTCCTGGGCTTAAGCAATTCTCTTGCCTCAGCCTCCCAAGTAGCTGGGACTACAGGCGCCCACCACAACGTCTGGTTATTTTTTTGTTGCAGTTTCGTCAGGGCCAGGTTTGAACCTACCACCCTCAGTATATGGGGCTGGCGCCCTACCCACTGAGCCACAGGCACCATCCATGCCTGGCTATTTTTTAAAGATAGGGTCTTGCTCTTGCTCAGGGTGGTCTTGAACTTGGAATTCAAGCAATCCACCAGCCTCGGCCTCCTAGAGTGCTAGGGTTATAGGTGTGAGCCACCATACCCACCCTGTTTACTTATTTGAGACAGTTTCACTCTGTTGCTCAGGCTAGAGTGCCGTGGCATCAGCCTTGCTTGCAGCAACCTCAAAACTCCTAGGTCAAGAGATCCCCTGCCTCAGCCTCCCAAATGGCTTTGACTACAGACACTTGCCACCACACCCAGCTGATTTTTTCTGTTTTTAGTAGAAACAGGGTCTCACTTTACTCAGGCTAGTCTTGAACTCCTAAACTCTAGGGATCTACCCACCTTGGCCTCCCAGAGTGCTAAGATTACAGGTGTGAGCCACTATACCTGGCCAAGGATAAAAGTCATATTGGATTAATGCCCAACCTAATGACCTCATTTTGATTTGATTGTCTCTATAAAGACCTAATCTCTGAATAAGACCACATTCTAAGATACTGGAGAATGCAGGACTGCAATTTATGAAATTTTGGGAGGTACAATTCAATCCATAACAGTAACTACGAGACATTACTCAGGAAGGGACAGCCTATACATGAAAAACATTGCAGGATCTCAGCAAAGTGTATTGGCAAGAATCTGGGGAACATGTATGGGATTGGATTCCAGTGTGTTAGGCCAATGATGATAAATGTTAAATACAAGATTTGGTTGGGCTGCAGTTATCAGTTGGCTCTCAACTCCCTTGGGAATCAGAATGGGATGTTTTCTCAAGTGGATGGAAAAATTATGAATACCCTACTACACTGGTTAATAGAACCAGGGCCCAATTCATTACATTGCCAGACTAAGAAGTCCACTTACCTGTCACCCAAGCCAATGAAAGGAGAAGTGGTTGAGAGAGCAACCGTTTCATTTAATTTAAAGAAATGCTAGCAATTTCAGAGAACAGCGAGATTATCTCCTCAGAGCACTGCTCTGCCCGCCTATTTCCCTTTGTTATTTCTATACTCTCATAGCAATAGCAAACATTAGCAATGTTATTAATCATCGTAGCATACATTAAACAGATTCCCCTACAGGTTACAGGGTTACAAAATATTCCCCTAATTTCAAAGTGGCGACATCTTCAAAGCATCCCTACTCTAGACTACATTTATAGTTGGTCGATACTTTACTATGGAGTGCATGTAGTCCTTGACTGGCACCATGGGCCTTGGAGTGTCAGGTCACCTGACTTCATCTATGACAGAGGACTTATATGTGAATAAACAACTCCAGATGGCAGCACATGGGCCCATCCAGTCCTGCCAGGGCCTGTCTAGCAGCACCCTGTGTGTAATGGTTACTTAGGATAACAGTGGCAGCCATCAACTACCCATCAACTTAGTATTCCAATAATAAATGATGATGAAAGAGTTCTGGAAATGGACGGTGGTGATGGTTGTGCAACATAGAGAGTATGCCTAATACCACTGCATTTTACACTTAAAAATGGTTACAATGGTAAGTTTTAGGTAATGTACATTTTACTACATGAACAAAGTAGATGATTATTACCAGCTCTATTATTTAACTGATAATAACTTCTGTTTTCATTTTAAGTTACAAACAAACTATCTTAATTGCAAAAGATAGTTTCAAATATTGCTTTCTGTCATTAAATTCAAGAAGAAAACACACAAAAAGAGAACCCATACAAACTTTTAAAAATGAATACTGAAGCTCAGCCACGGTGGCTTACACCTGTAATCCTAGCACTCTGGGAGGCTGAGGCAGGAGGACTGCTTGAGCTTAGGACTTCAAGACCAACCTAAGCAAGAGCGAGACCCTGTCTCTAAAAAATAGCCAAGCATGGTGGTGGGTGCCTAGTCCCAGCTACTTAGGAGGCTGAGGCAAGAGAATCACTTTGAGCCCAAGAGTTTGAGGTTGCTGTGAGCTTTGAAAGTTATAACACTCTACCTAAGGTGATAGAGTGAGACTCTGTCTCAAAAAAGAAAAAAAAAATACTGAAGCATATTCCATAGTATGTATTTTTTTCTTATTTTATTTTTATATGTATGAGCATAAAAGTTCAATAAAAGTTTCAAATGCATATGTAATTAATTGTGTAAAATGAGATTTATTGTGAAGAAAAAAGCAGAGTTATGCAACAGGAAAAAACAAAATGACTTTTGAGGAACATTGCAAATTATCTTAAGTAATTTTCACAATTTCCTGAGCTTTACCAGCAATAGGAAGCATTAAGAACAAGGATGTTGTTAGAAGGGTCTGTCTGTTGATTTGTCAGAAAGACACTTAACACCAAAATGGCTGACGTTAAAAGGTGGGCAGTCCCTTTAATAAGAATTTACCAGTCCTGTATTTCTTCACGTTGTTGTTTCATAGATTAATTGAAAATAGTCCAAAGGATGATCATTCCAAATTCCTGAAGATTTTCTTTTCTTTTTTTTTTTTTCTGAGACAGAATTTCACTTTGTCATCCTTGGTAGAGTGCAGTGGCATCATAGCTCACAGCAACCTCAAACTCTTGGGCTTAAGTGATTCTCCTCCCTCAGCCTCCCAAGTAACTGGGACTACAGGCACTCGCCACAATGCCCAGCTATTTTTAAAGACAGGGGTCTCTCTCTTGTTCAGGCTGGTCTGGAACCTGTGAGCTCAGGCACTCTCCCCTTCCCCCACCCCATTGGCTTCCCAGAGTGCTAGGATCACAGACATAAGCCACCACACCTGGCCAATTTCTGAAGGTTTTCAACAAGTGTTGAGTATATGATATAAAGTGATAATTTTAAAAAGTGAAAGCAAATATTATATGTGAATAGATGACCCAGGGTCAAGAAATTCCATTTTGATCATGAACTGCTTTAAAGGGGGAATTGTTTGTTCAACAAACCTCATTTGAGTGCTCAGATAGACAGCATGGGCCTGGGTCAGACAAACAGTGGGCTCTTCTCTCAGTTTCGCCACCTGAAGCATTGTGCCTGGGGAAAGTTGCTCAGTTTCTCAGCATCTTAATGTCCTTTTCCACAAAATGCAGGTCACAATCGTGTTGTAGTGACTAGATGAGATAATGGTATATAAGATTCTTAGTATGATGCCCAGCACATGGTGAGCCTTCAGACTTTAGACTCTTTACTAGTACTACAGGCATCCTACAGTGGGCTAAAAATGGCATATATGGCATGAGTTTCAGTTTACTTCCATGCTCCACTCACTCTAGGATTCAGGTATGTATTATGGCATGTCAGTTAGACTACTGGCCAGGGGTAAGAGGAAGATAAGAATTTCCTGAAAATGTCTCTCTTGTGCTAGAGGAAGAGAATTAAGAAGGTTTATTTCAAAGAAAGGGCATGTTGAGTTAGAAGGGAGGTAGTAAGAATACTCTACCACTCATAACCTCTGACTTTAAAGCAATTAAATTAAAAATTAATAAAAAGATCACTTAAAATTATGTCAAAATTTAAAAGTCCACATTAAATAACTCATGGGAAGGAGCAGAAATTAGGACCAACATTAACAAATATCTAAACCGAATGATAGTGAACACATTTCTTTTTTTTTTTTTAGACAAAGTCTCACTACGTTGCACTCAGTGGAGTGCGATGGAGTCACAGCTCACAGCAACCTCCAATTCTTGGGCTTAAGCAATTCTCTTGCCTCAGGCTTCTAGTGGCTGGGACTATAGGCCACAATGCCCAGCTAATTTTTGTTGCAGTTGTCATTGTTATTTAGCTAGCCCAGGCCAGGATTGAACCTGCCAGCCTTGGTGTATGTGGGTGGCGCTGTAACCACTGTACTACGGGTGCCAAGCTAGATAATGAACATATTAAATATCAGAACTTCTGGCTTGGTGCCTGTAGCTCAGCGGCTAGGGCACCAGCCACATACACCAGTGCTGGTGGGTTTGAATCCAGCCTGGGCCTGCCAAACAATAATGACAACTATAACCAAAAATAGCAGGATGTTGTGGTGGGCACCTATTGTCCCAGCTACTGGAAGGCTAAGGCAAGAGAATCACTTAAGTCCAAGAGTTTGAGGTTGCTGTGAGCTGTGACATCATAGCACTCTACTGAGGGTGATATAGTGAGACTCTGTCTCAAAAAAAAAAATCAGAACTTCTGGGATGCATCTCAAGCAGCATGTACAGAATTTGTTTTTAGTTTTTAATGTTTATATTAGGAAATAAGAAAGTCTTGGCTCGGCGCCTATAGCTCAACAGGCTAAGGCGCCAGCCACGTATACCTAAGGTGGCAGGTTCGAATCCCCAGCCCGGACCCGCCAAACAACAATGATGGCTGCAATCAAAAAATGGCCAGGCGTTGTGG
>NW_003852452.1:10317803-10328801 GCF_000181295.1 Otolemur garnettii
AAAAAAAAAAAGAGAGAGAGAGAGAGTAAAAAAAATACTACTGTGCTTTGAACTTCTTTTGAAAATAAATTAATTAATGATTTTAAATTTTGTGTAGCACACCTAAGATTCTTATGGTACACCAGTTGAAAATCACTGATACAGAAGATTTATAGTTGGTGAAGTGGCTCACATCTATAATACCAGCACTTTGGGAGGCCTTAGAGGAGGGTTTCCTGAGGCCAGGAGTTCAAGGCCAGCCTGAGCAACATGATGAGATGTGTTTCTAAAGAGAAAGTGACTACAGAGCCGAAAGTTGATTATATGAAAAGACTAATAAAATTATAGACCTCTATGGAAAGCCACACATAAAAAAATGTAATGTAATAGTAGATTTAGGAAATATTTAAACAATGATTAAATAATTATACAAATAATTTTATGCCAACAGATTTGAAAATTTAGATCAACAGGTCAAGTTTTTAGAAAAATACAGCTTATTAAAACTGACACAAGAAGAAATAAAAGGCCTAAATAATTCTATCCCCTGAAAGTATTTCAATCATAAGTTTCACATATCCCATTAGAAAAATATCAGACCCTTAAGATTTTTCATATGAGGCTCGGCACCTGTAATACAGTGGTTACAGTGCCAGCCACATACATGGAGGCTGGAGGTTCAAACCCAGCCTGGGCCAGCTAAGCAACAATGACAACTGCAACAAAAAATAGCCAAATGTTGTATAGTCCCAGCTACTTGGAAGGCTGAAGCAAGAGAATCACTTAAGCCCAAGAATTGGAGGATGCTGTGAGCTGTGAGGTCACAGCACTCTACCGCAGGCAACATAATGAGACTGTCTCAAAAAAAAAAGAAAGAAAATCTTCCAAATAATAGAAAAAGAGGGAAAGTTCCCTGGGATGAAGCTGTTGATCATAATTAAAATCTGTTAAAAAGCAAAATTTTAGGCTGGGCACAGTGGCTCATAGGCACAGTGACTCATGCCTGTAATCCTAGCACTCTGGGAGGTCAAGGTGAGTGAATTTCTTGAGCTCAGGAGTTCAGAGACCAGCTTGAGTGAGACACTGACTCTACTAAAATAGAAAAACTAGGCGGCGGGGAGAGGTAGAGGGCTATAGTCCCAGCTATTGGGGAAGCTGAGGCAAGAAGATGGTTTGAGCTCAAGAGTTTGAGGTTGCTGTGAGCTATGATGATGCCATGGCACTCTACCCAGGGTGACAGAGTGGGTAAAAAAGAAAAGAAAAGCTCTGATGGAATAAGTATAGTATGGTACCCCTCACATCAAGTCAAAACCATGCAAAACAATTCTGTATGTTGCTCAAGGATACATATGTATATTATAAAATTATACAAACACATAATGAAATGCTTGAACATCAAATTCAGAGTAGGGTTTAATGCAAGAGGGAAAAGTAGGAAGGCAAATAAACTGATGATTTAAACACATTAGCAATCATTTCTTTCTTCAGCTGGACAGTGAGTTTTCCTGGGCTAGCTGAGGTCACTTTTCTTGCTATATTTTTGCAAGTCTTAAATATTGAGGGAAAAAGATTAGAAACAAACTGAATTCAATCAAGATCAATAGAGATAATCTGAAAAAAGCATGATTGAAATGTTATTGTATGGGCGGTGCCTGTGGCTCAAGGAGTAGGGTGCCGGCTCCATATACCAGGGGTGGCAGGTTCAAGGCCGGCCCCAGCCAAAACTGCAGAAAAAACAAAACAAACAAACAAAAAAACCAATAAATGTTATTATAACTAAATAGCAGAGATGTAATATAAAATGATATTTCATTCTCTCTACAGAAGGGGTATTTTTAACAGTCCTGAGCTGAAGCTGAAGAGCAAAAAGGGCTCAATGAATCAGGAAAGTATGAAGGGGAGAGGTTTCTCTTTGACTTGATCAAGAGCCAGTAATGTGCTCTCAGAGTGCACTGAGGTTGCTGGGGCGTGCTCATTAATAGTAATATTTATCACTATAAACTATCAAATGTAAAAGCAGGTGTCACTAAATATACTTCAGATGCAGCAATAAGGCTAGGTGTGAGGAAGAAATCCTTATGACCATGGCCAGAGTACAGACATTTGGGAGACAGGCAGTGAAAGAAAAACAGGCCAGAAACCCAATTGCATGATCATAGCAATTCCCCCTTCCCACACTCCTATAAATCCTTATGACCCCGATAAGGGTACAGCCATCCTGGCAGGACAGCTAATGATAGAAAGCAGGTCAGAGGCCAAATGGCACGGTCTTCTGCCACAGCAACCCGCCCCTCGCCCTCCTGGAATGCTTCAAGGCAGTATTCCTGGCGTCAGCCTCTCCTACCCTGGTCCTGGCTGGCACTAGAGATAAGTCCTGGTGGAAGATTGACACTTTGGGGGACAAGGCAGTAATTCTAAAATCAGTCATGGACACTGATTGGGCATCATTCACTCTGTAAGAAACAGATGACTTCCTCACCTCTCATGATCTCTCTCCCGAATTTCAACTACACTAATTAAAGTCCCTTGAAACTGTGTGAGGCGGGGGATGACTCCTGGTCAGACGCCATTCTGCTTCTTTAATATAAAGCCTATCCTTAACCCCTGGACTGTGCTGCTCCCCTTCTTGCGGACTCTCACTGGATTCTATCCCTAAACCTCTCAGTATGTGCCAGTCATCCCTCCATGTTCATGGAGGATTGGTTCTTATCATTCCCTCAATGCCAAAATCCACAGACGTTCAAGTCCCTTTTATAAAATAATGTACTGTTTGCATATCACCTATGCACATCCTTCTCTACACTTTAAATCATCTCCACATTACTTATCATACCAACACTATGTAAATAGTTCTTATACTATATTTTTTATTTGTATTTTTATTGCTGTGTTGTATTTTGTATTGTTCGGGGTTTTTTTTTTCTTTGCCAAATATTTTTGAATCTGAGGACGCAGAACTCCCCAGTAGGGAGGACCAATGGTATGTTTTATTCACCATTGTATCATTGCACCAAGATTGACACATAATGACCATTAATTCTTTACTGAAAGAATGAATCAATTAATATCTTGAGTCTGGGATTCAACCAACTTTGGGTATATTTAACATTTTACTTTCTAAACTAAGGACCCAACTTGGAATGGATAATGCTTCCAAAATAGTGTGCGGGGTCTGTGATAAACCAGCTCATCCTCCACAGGCAAAAGTTCCCTCTAGTCTCGTTTTACCCTCCTTCTCGTCTTCTCTTTGTTGCCCCTCTTTCCTCTTTCCCCTTTCCTCCAATCCGGGGCATTCTATAAACTACAATACCTTTGACTTGCGAATCAGAAAATTCAGAGGAGAATTTTGAAAGGGGAAGTATTACCGAAAGTTTGAAAGTTCTACCCTTGTCTTCCCCCACCAAGCCACATCAGAAAAAAAGGCACAAGGGTTTTGAAGAGAAGGAAAGAGAGGTTTATTACTTTGTTGGCAAAAGAGGAAAATGGCAGACAATGGTCTCAAATTCCTGCTTCTGAACAGAAGCACAGTGCTTTTAAAGGTTCTGATTTCCTAATCCCATTTGGGCCAATCCTGTGGCCTCTACCCAGATCAATCCCATCTTTGGCTCAGAGGATCTTGTGACCTGTACCCATCCCATCTTCAGCTGTGACCTCCATCCAGATGAGGGAATTTCTTAAGCTATCTCCTGTGGCACAAAGAACAAGAGATATTCCCTGCCCTTCCCACCACTGGCCGGAGGTAGGGATGCAGGTTTCACTTCCCTAAAAGTTGGGGAGACAGAAAGTATTTTTGACATTTTTCTTTCAGGCCATTCCCTCTGCGACAGAAGCTGCTACATCCATTTCCTAAACCATTCGTTGATTTAATTTTGCCAATGAAAAAGACTTTCATGTTCAGTAGACAAACAATTTCATTGCTTAATCTTATGACCTAAATTGACCTTCCTAAAACTGTTTGGCTATTAGTGTCTGAGCCCTTACACAACTGTTGATTATGCAGGCTTGGTTCTGATGAAATGCCAAAGAATGCCCACATGGCTGATGAAAAAAGCATCAGAGGAATTCAGAGTTAAGATGGTGGTTAGAACATGGCAATCTAATCTGGTTTCCTCCTTAAACCTACAGATGTTTATCAATTTTTAACTGAGTTACTATGGGTCCTGACAAACGGATGAGAAGTTGAAAATATTGTAAATCGAAATGCATTTAACACATCTAAGCTACTGATCATCAGCGCTTAGCCTAGCTTACCTGAAGTGTGCTCAGAACACTTACGTTAGGCTACAGCTAGGCAAGATCATCTAAGACAAAGCCTACTGCATGCATGTTGCTGGCTCAGGGGAAAGTTCAAAATTCAGGCTCGGTGCCTGTGGCTCAAGTGGCTAAGGCGCCAGCCACATACACCTAAGGTGGCGGGTTCGAATCCCCAGCCCGGGCCCGCCAGACAACAATAATGGCTGCAACCAAAAAATGGCCAGACTTTGTGGCGGGCGCCTGTGGTCCCAGCTACTTGGGAGGCTGAGGCAGGAGACTCGCTTGAGCCCAGGAGTTGGAGGTTGCTGTGAACTGTGATGCCACAGCACTCTGCCCAGGGGGATAGCTTGAGGCTCCGTCTCCAAAAAAAAAAAAAAAAAAAAAGAAAGTTCAAAATTCAAAGCACAGATTCTATTGAATGCCTGTTGCTTTTGCACCACCATAAAGTGGGAAAATCATTAAGCCAAACCATCATAAATCAGGGACCATTTTTACTAAAAGTACAATGGTGGCACTTTTTAAAAATGACATAAAAGCACAAAGATAGAGAGGGCAACAATGAATGATAAATCTTTGAAAGCTGGAAAACAGAACGATCATTACAAATTAACTCAGAGAGAAAAAAAGGAAAAACAAACAAACAAAAAAAACCAAATTAACTCAGAAGAACTGAAAAAGCTGAATTCTGTGGCAGCAGTAGAGAAAATGTGAAAACATAACAGGCTCTGTATACAAATTTCAATGACCCCTATAGGTTTCAATCCTCTCCCTTAACTAACTACTTGACCTTTTAACTTGTTTCCCAGAAACAGGGGATTTTCCATAGGAAAAAGGAGCTGATCCAACTCAACATCCTTCAATTACAAAAAAATTAAAAAGAAGCTGAGATTCTGAAGGCTCCTGGGCAGACTTCCTAATTCACTATCCTTCACCACTGCCCCCAGTGGGAGTGACCCCTTGTTAGTTAGAACTCGAACTACCCAACACACATGGCCCTTTCTTTAAAAGCCTTTGATCTCAGCTCAGAGCCTGTGGCTGGAGTGGCTAAGGCACCAGCCACGTACACCTGAGCTGCCGGGTTCGAATCCAGCCTGGGCCCACCAAACAACAATGACGGCTGCAACCAAAAAATAGCTGGGCGTGTGGCAGGCACCTATAGTCCCAGCTACTTGGGAAGCAGGAGAATCACTTGAGCTTAGGCATTGGAGGTTACTGTGAGCTGTGACGCTGCAGCACTCTACCCAGGGTGACAAAAAAAAAAAAAAAAAAAGCCCTTGATCTCTTTTAGTGAGAGAGAGATTTGAGGCAGTTTCATTCTATTCTCCTGACCAGAAGTCTGCCAGCTTCTTCCAGTGTCCCAGCAAGGTGTCTGTTATATTAAAAAATTTCTTTCATCCTTGGCAATCTTCATTTTCTCAATAATTGGATCTTTGTCCAATGAGCAGCTAGACCTAGGCCAAAATCCCCTTGCACTTTTGACAATAAAAACAGACATTATTATATTGTAGAGTTACCATCAGATCCAGATCCTCTCCTTAATTTTATGCTGCTGAATAACTGTCTTTCCCTGACCCCAGAGGAAACTGGAGTCTATGGAGGAGATAAAAATCAGAGTCTCTGGATGGGGAACAACAGGAACAGCTGAGGTCTTTGGTATCATACAAAAATAGAGTTTTCCATAATGACCTTCATGCTGATTGTTAAGGCTCCATCTCCTGCCCACAGCCCTTATCAGTTGTTCAGTCCCCCAACTAAGGCAGCCAGATCTTTATACTCTAGGAGGTTGGCACACTTTTCTCTGGGTAAAGAGAGCCGCTCCAGAGGAAAGAAGCAGAGAAACTGATATTTGGGATTACCCAAGAAATAAATGGCCCTAGAGTAAACTCAAAATGCAAGAGCTCTCCATATACTGAGAACTTCCCATCAGCTTGTTAGTCCCTTACTCTTAATCTTGAGTAAGAAACCAAAGATCAGAACTCTAAAGACAGCCTCAGGCCTGTAATCCCAGCATTCTTGGAAGCCAAAGCAGGTGGATTGCTTGAGCTCAAGAGTTTGAGATCAGCTTGAGCAAGAGTGAGACCTGTCTCTACTAAATATAGAAAAACTGAGGCAAAGAAAGAGGACAGGCGTGGTGGCTCACACCTGTAATCCTAGGAGGCCCAAGCGGGGCGGATCACTTCAGTTCGCAAGTTCAAGACCAGCCTGAGCAAGAGCAAGACCCCATCCTACTAAAAGTAGAAAAACTAGCTGGACATTGTGGTACATACTTGTAGTCCCAGGTACTCAGGAGGCGGGGGCAAGAGGATCACTTGAGCCAAGAGTTTGAGGTTACTGCGAGCTATGATACCATCGCACTCAACTGCAAGGCAACAGAATAAGACTCTATCTCCAAAAAAAAAAGAGAAAGAAAAAGAAAGCCTCTATCATGTTTTATCATGCAAACAAGCAGAAAATGAACATTGGAGAAACAGAATACTATGTAGGTGAAAGAAAACTTTAATTCATGTTCAGTCAAAGCTTCCCACAAGAGAGCACCAAAGACACAATGGCTCATGCCTGTCATTCCAGCACTTTGGGGATATGCTTGAGAATAGGGAGTCCAGTCCTGGAAAAGTAACAAGACCCCATATCCACAAAAAGGTAAGATAAATTAGCTGGGCATGGTGACAGGTACCTGTAGACCCAGTTTACTGGGGAGGCTGAGGCAGGAAGATCTCTTGAACCCAGGAGCTGGAGACTGCAGTGAGCTATAAACATACTACTGCACTCCAGCTTGGGCAACAGAGCAAGACCCTATCTCTAAAAGAAGAAAGAAAGAAATCTGAAGACTGTTATGATTAAAACAAAGAACAAACAAATAAGAGTAAACATCAAGCTTAGTTTATTAGAAATATGCCAAGCAAGGGAGACAATGACCAAATGAAGTCCGTCAGATGGACTCTGAGAAGCTTCAGCATTTGAATTTTAGAAAGTTTTGTTGGGGAAGAGTTAGCCTAAGGACTGGTTTTTAAGGTGCAGTTACCAAGAGTGGAGGGTGGGGCAGGAAGGAAGAGTAGGGTTAGGGCAGGAAATAATTGGTCAAAATTTGCAGAGTTGAGTCTCTGACTGTGTTGATAGGCTGGACAGGGCTGTTTGTGAAAAAGTCTGCAGTTTTATCTTTCCTGAACACATGACTGTAAGCTGAGCTGTTGCTGAAATAGTTTGTCTGTTTTGCAAAATGTGGTTTCCTTTCTGTTTTTCAAGTCACGGTTTTTGTAATTTTCCATTTCTCAGTTCTGAAAGAGATAAGATATTGCATGCTCAAAACAAGAGCAGGATGTTATTATTTTTTTTTTTTAAAGAACACTCAAGAGAATGAAGAAGGGCTTTTAGAGGTTAAAGATATGGGAAATGGAAATTTTAATGAAGAGTTGAAAAATAAATTTGAGGAAATCAAGCTGGACACAGTGGAACACGCCTGTAGTCCAAGATACTCAGGAGGCTCAGGCGGGGAGATCACTTGAGCCCAGAAGTTGGAGAACAGCTTGGGTAACAAGATAGACCTCATCTCTAAAGATACATGTATTTCTTTTTTCCTTAATTCAGGAAATCATGCAGAAAATACAGCAAAGAGACAAGGAAATATGAAATAGAAGAAAAATAATATGAACATCTATGAAGTCTATGAAGT
This sequence comes from Otolemur garnettii, assembly GCF_000181295.1. Classification (NCBI taxonomy): domain Eukaryota; kingdom Metazoa; phylum Chordata; class Mammalia; order Primates; family Galagidae; genus Otolemur; species Otolemur garnettii. Next base: position 10,325,707 of record NW_003852452.1, read on the forward strand.
TCAGTGGCCAAAACTAGGATTTTCAAGCAAGAGAAAAACAGAGGGAAAGAAATCAACAGTGAAATAATCCAAGAAACTCTTTGAGAACTAAAGAACACAGATCTCCAAATGGAAAGAGCCCATCGTAATAAATTAAAATTGTCTTACACCAAAGCATATGACTGTCCCAAGTGTGAAATATTGAGGGCAAAGAGCATCTTCTCAGGCTTCCAAAGAGTGTTGTGGGGAAGGGAGACACATAAAGGAGGAACAAGAATTTGAATTGGTTTGGATTTCTCAACAGGAAACTAGAAGACAGTATAGCAATGCTATCAAAACTCTGAAGGACAATTTGTTACAATCAAGAACTCCCTATTCTTCCAGGTTATCAAACAAGTGTTGGTGTCTCCAAAGAATTGCGAAGAATTTTTTGAAATTACTTTCTATAGACCCTTTCTAAAGAAACTACTATTACAAGATATGTGCCATCAAAATGAGAATAAGCAGGCTCGGCACCCATAGCACAGTGGTTATAGCACGAGCCACATACACCAAGGGAGCCGGGTTCCAACTCGGCCCAGGCCAGCTAAACAACAATGACAACTGCAACAAAAAATAGCCAGGCGTTGTGGGGGCACCTGGGAGGCTAAGACAAGAAAATTGCTGAAGCCCAAGAGTTTGAGGTTGCTGTGAGCTGTAATACCACTTCACTCTACAGAGGCTGACATAGTGAGACTCTGTCTCCAAAAAAAAAAATGAAAATAAGCAAAGAAAGAAGAAGGTATGAAATACAGGAAACAGGAGAGAAGCAAAACTGCCCAAGATGATGGTAGGGGAAGATCACAGGATCAGAACACTTAACTCAGAACTTTGAGACCTGCCTCATCCTTTAAGACTTGGAATAATTTCTAACTCAGAAAAATTAAAAATGGCTAAAAAAAATCAGTTTTGAGAAAATTTCACATGAAGAATATTAATACATTATTTCAAGTGTCTATTATACTTTAAATAAATATCTTCCCAGACAGAACCCTGTAAGAGTAATTTATGAGCTAGTAAACTAGGAGTTACCCAGTCCTTCAAGTTGGAAAATTGATCCTTTAAAGCCACTACTGTATTTTCTTTTCTTTTTTTTTTTTTTTTTTTGAGACAGAGTCTCACTATGTCACCCTTGGTAGAAGGTCTTACTATGTGGCTCTGGCTGGACTCAAACTCCTGAGCTCAATTATTCCTCCAGCCTTAGCCGGTCTCTTGAGCAACTGAGACTACAGGTATGTACTAACACATCTGGCTTCCTTCCTATTCAGAACTCTTCAAATATTGGGTATAGGCTGGCAAGGTAGCTCACACCTGTAATCCTAGCACTCTGGGGGGCCAAGGTGGGCAGGTTGTCTGAGGTCAGGAGTTGGAGACCTGCCTGAGCAAGAGCAAGACTCTGTCTCTACTAAAAATAGAAAACCTAGTCAGGCATTGTGGCAGGAACCTGTAGTCCCAGCTACTTGGGAGGCTGAGGCAAGAGTTTGAGGTTGCTGGGGGCTATGATGCCATGGCACTCCCAGGGCAATAGAAAGAGACTGTCTCAAAAAAACAAAAGAAAAAAAAGAAATATTGGCTGTATTTAAGGTGAATGGTTTTGAATACGATTTGGTGAAGGAATAAGAGGAAGGCAAAAACTAAATGGAATATTTGCCAGTGAACTTATGTTTAATGAAAGTGCTGGATGGAAACACATTATTTATTTATATTTGGCATTCGTACTATTACCATACATGGATTAACATCGTATGGTGTGGGAGGTAGATAGGCTGATCTCTTAGCAGCCCTTTCTATTCTGGGTAAAGCACAAAGGTGGCCATCCCTGTGGCTCTTTATCAAGAGCAAGATGAAAGGAGCTTGGAGGTAGGCCAGACAGGGTAACTTTTTCAAGACCATCCCTGCATACACAATCAGCAGGCTGGGAGGCTAAGCCCTTTGAACTCCTGACCAGCAGTTAGATTAGGGAAGCTGGTTTATCTGCCCTGCTGGAGATGAAATTTGTTTTGTCCTCCCACTTTCTAAATGCATTATCAGCCATTGACAACTTATTATCCTATGTTCCAGATTACCCAGTTATTGCCTTTTCACCCAGTCTTCTAAGGGCTTGGGATTCTGTTCAATCCTATTTTTTAATTTTGGCACCTTTGCATTTTCTGCATGTACCCTTTGTGTTAGAGCTCAATGAACAGTTTCTCAGGAGTCAGAGGGCTGCTGCATTGCCTCAAGCCACCACTTGGCATGTGAGTCAATGTATGCCTCTCCAGGCTATCCAGGCTTTAAACATTAAGATGATGTAAAGTCTCATTATTTCCCCAATGCCATCTCCCTTGTCAACCCCCAACCCAGGGATCCCCAGGGAACCCTGACAATATGGAAAGAGTTTTGTGTGATACTTTCAATGGAAAGGCATAGAGGAAGACTCTTCAAAGTCTGATTTGAAAATCAATGCAGAAACTAGGTGTGGTAGTTGTTTGGGTCACTTTTCTTAAAAATTTATGAGTGTGGCATTTTTCCACAATTCTTCTGTTGAATAGGCCTTTGGTTCAAATCTTTGTTGTTTACTGGGCATGGCTGTGCATACCTGTAGAACCAGTTACTTGGGAGGCTGAGGGAGGAGGATCACTTGAGCTCAGGAGTTTGAGGTTACAGAGAACTACAATTGCACTACATCCCAACTCCAGCCTGGCCAGAGAAAGATCCTGTCTCTAAAAAAGTAATAATCATCATCATAATCCCTGTTCTGTCATTTAGATGCTGCCTATAGAAAACTTGTTACTTAACAATACTGAGCCTTGGTTTTTGCATGTCATCAATGGGGATAACAATAGTATCGATACATCATATCACACAAGATTAAATTACCACTTCTCTACCTTTTGGCGAAGATCAAATGCAGATTAAATGAGTTAAAAAATGTAAAACAATATGGTTCTCAGTAAATGTTAGCTATCACCTGCAAAATGGAGAGAATAAATATAAATGAATAAATAAAGAAATATTAGGCTAGCCTCAGCTTTAATGGCTTTCCAGTACCATCCTAAAAATATTAGAGGTAAACTCTTTTTTTTTTTTTTTTTTTT
>NW_003852452.1:10328999-10340427 GCF_000181295.1 Otolemur garnettii
AACCCGCCACCTTAGGTGTATGTGGCTGGCGCCTTAGCCGCTTGAGCCACAGGCGCTGAGCTGGTAAATTCTTTAAGATGGTATCCAAGGCTTTTATATATCTGGCTCATGCTCAGCACCCTACTTTCACCAAACTATATATAGTTTCCTTCATGATCTGTCCTTGGGTCTCTGCCTGTTCATGCCTTTGTTTCCTCACTCTCAGGAAGGTTCTTCTCTTCTTTAACCTGCTATCTATTCTTAAAGGATCAGCCCTGGCATTACTTAACACATGAAGTCATTATTGATTGGGTTGGAACGCATCTTGTGCTTGCTTGTCATTGCTGTTGTTCATAGCTTTCCATATCTTTGTATTTTTTACTTGATTGAGTGTTGTAAGCTCTTTGAGAACAGAGAGTATCTCTTATCCTATTCATATTTTGAACTCCAAAGGCTACTACAGTGATTTGTAGATAGTAGGTGTTCAAAGAGCATTGGATAAATGAAGAGGATAAATAATGTTCAACATATAAATAAAAGTAAAAGATAAATAATAATAATAATGTTTAATTTACTTCCAGGTTCTAATCCTTTGTTTCGCATGTCCAGAACCTTAAGCTTATTTGAGCATTCAGGAATAAACAAGGTTGTGGGAATTGAATAACTCTAAACAGACCCTCAATGTGGTACATATACTGGAATCTAACTTATTGAATAATAACAATAACTCCAGCCTGGCCCAGCACAGTGGCTCACACCTGTAATCCTAGCACTCTGGGAAGCTGAGGAGGGAGGATCACTTGATCTCAAGAGTTCAAGACCAGCCTGAACAAAAGTGAGACCCTAAATCTTTACTAAAAATAGAAAACTTAGCTGGCCACTGGAGCAAGGGCCAGTAGTCCCAGCTATTTGGGAGGCTGAGATAGGAGGATCGCTTGAGCCCAGAAGTTTGAAGTTGCTGTGAGCTGGGCTGATGTCACAGCACTCTAGCCTAGGCAACAGAGTCATACTTGCTCAAAAAAATTTTTTTAATGTAAAATAAATAAAATTTAAAAAGTAATATCTCTTATCAATGTATTCTTTCTTCTAGATGAAAGGCTTTCGTAATAGCCAATACAATTTACCAAGAGCTCTTAGTATGTTCCAGGTACTTCCCTGAGTTCATTAAGAGGCAGATCATCTCTCGAGAATGGACCAATATTTAGTAGACTATTGAGACTAGTCAAAAAGGCCACAAAGTCAATGTTTTAATTTACAATTACATTGAGCTCAGAATGCTCCATTGTTTATGGGGAGCACATTCTTTCCAGCAGTCAACTATGCAGGAAGCCAAATCCCTGAGATCTAATCATTAGTTTATAAGGCAAAATGATTATGACAGGAAGAAAAAATACTGTACTCAGAGACCTTATGATGCTAGCTGGCCTTCCTATGAATGCAAATCACAATATTTAATGGTATCAGGCTGAAAGAGAGAAGATTGTTAAAGGGAACCAGATACCTAAGGTCCGTGGTTTAAAGCTCTTCCTTAGAGCAATGGCATTAAAGAAAACTTATAAACGTTATTTTTAATGTTTACCTGGCTCACCTACCACCTTCACACTGACCTTTCTGTGGGTGAGTTAATCTGGTTCAGGGGTCAGCAAACTTTTTTTTATAAAGGGTCAGATAATACATATTTTTGGCTTTGTGGGCTAAACAGTGTGTGTTGCAAGTACTCAACTTTGCCATTGTTGCACAAAAGCAGCCGTAGGCAAAACATACATGGATAAGCATGGCTATGTTCAGATAAGACTGTTTCTGGACATTGAACTTTGTATTTCGTATGATTTTCATGGGTCATTAGATATTATTCTTCTTGAGGCTGAGTGTGGTGACTCATGCCTGTAAACCTAGCATTCTGGGAGGCTGAGGCAGATGGATTGCTTGAGCTTAGGAGTTCGAGACCAACCTGAGAAGAGTGAGACCCCCATCTCTGAAAAATAGCCAGGCATCGTGGTGGGTGCCTGTAGTCCCAGCTACTCAGGAAGCTGAGCCGGGAGGATCACTTCAACTCAGGAGTTTGCCGTGTTGCTGGGAGGCACTCTACCCCCGGCAACAAGGTGAGGCTAAATAACGGTAATATTAATAACTCTTCTGGTTTTTTTTTTTTCCAAACCATTTTAAACAAAAGATAAAGCCAGTCTTAGCCCGTAGGTCATATAAAAACAGACAGCAGATTGGTTTGCTGACCCCTAGCTAGTCAATAAAAAAGAAATGGCCTGAAAAGAAAGAAGACAACAAACAATAACAAAAGCTGGCTAGAAAGTGGGGCCTCTTATTGATAAAAAATAAGTTGTCAAGGGCATTTCCTTAAATCATACCTTAAGGGAAATTCGTGAGTCGTCCCAGGAAATGGACAGGTTAATCCAATTATAAGGCTGGGCAATCACACTGCAGAGCCTCAGCTGTCCCTCCTTATCCTGCCGTCTTCCAGACCAGGTGGCTAACACTCTCATTTTGGCCCCTCTGGTGTGGGTCTCCCAGCCTTCCACTCACTCTCCAAGCTTTGACTCCAGCACCCTTCAAGCCACAGCACCAGTCATCTCCCCTTTGCCTTTCCACTGCTACTCCCAAGTAAGAGTGAATTCAAGTCAGCATCCACTGGATATCTGCTGAGAAGAGACAAGAGAGACAGCAACCTCCCTGCCTGGAAGAACTCCCAGTCCCAAGAGAACAAGTATTTTCTCTATAGAACAGGTAGGAGATTACAAATTTGCTTCATAATGGACTAATGTGGCTGAGCTCTAATTTCTGCTAGCCTCTCCAAAAAGTTACCTCAAATAATACAGCCTCTGATGTAGACAAACAGTGCCAAATGTCAGTAGAAGCTTCATTAGAAGCTGATCGACAGCTGTCCTTTTTTAATTATTATTTTTATTTATGTCATTTTCATTGCATTATGTGACCCCACTCAGGAAATCAATTAGATAATTAACAATATTTCTTTTGTAACTTTTTTTAACATTTAACAAAAATTTAAAGTGTTTTTAAGGCCAGGCAAGGTTGTTCACACCTGTAACCTTAGCATTCTGGGAGGCCAAGGCAGGCGGACTGCTTGAGCTTAGGAGTTTGAGACCAGCTTGAGCAAGAGTGAGACCCCTGTCTCTAAAAAGAGCCAGGCATTGTGGCGGGCACTGTAGTCCCAGTTACTTGAGAGGGTGAGACAAGAGGATCGCTTGAACCTAAGAGGTCAAGAACCAAAAATGAGAGATTATCCAAGACATGAAGGGAAGGAAGCTGAGTCCAGGTTCTGTGTGGGCAACGTGGCCTTTGTTCACTCAGGTGCGAGTGGGCTGAGTTTGAAAAAGAAATCAGCACATTGGTTAAGGTGGGGTAGGAATATAATAGTTGGTGGGGTAGGGATTGGTGTAATCTTTCCTTCCTGGGCAGGATGCTCTTTCATAAGTGGAATGGTTCTATTTGGGCATGTCCCTACATTCAGCCCTATCATCCTGGTCTTTTTAGTCTAAGAAGGTGGAGTTTCCCTGCCAATTGGTCTCTGACTTTCTCTGCTGAGGATTAGGGTAGGAGCTGGTTTATTGTTTTTCTAAGTTTGTTCCTGGTTTCCTGGAGGATGGGAAAATAGTTTCCTATGATAGAATCAGGAGGGGGTCCAGAATAATAGTTCTGCTGTACCTTATTTCAAAAGGGCTATAAAGAGGGGTTTGGGAGAGGTAGAGTGAATGTCCTAAAGTGATGAGGAGGAGCTTAATCCAATCTTGTTTGTGTTGGGACAGTGATTTGGTGAAATGGTGTTTAAGGATGCTGTTCATTTGTCCTACTTTCCCTGATGATTGAGGCCTATAAGTCACACGTAGGCGCCACTGGACTCCTAGGGCTTGTGAGGTTTGGGAGGTGATCTGGCTAATGAAAGCTGGGCCATTGTCACTCTGAATGGAGCTGGGGAGGCCGAATCTAGGAATAATGTGGTGGAGGAGAGTAGAAACAATTTCAAGTGGAGACAAACTCATGGGTTTTCCCACCTGTTGTGGGGAAGTCTTTGTCTCACCCTGAGAAGGTATTGACCCAAACTAGGAGTTTATATTTTCGTACGGGAGGCATGTGGGTGAAATCAATCTGTACTGGCCTTCTCGGGTAGGGGCAGTGTAAGAGCCTGTTGGGCTTCTGTATTGCTTCTATATTGGCTTTTTGCTTGCTTTTGGAAATTAGACCTGTTTTATTTTGGTGGCCTTTATGGTGGATGATGGCTACTTCCTTTGGGAGAGTAGCTACATTTAGGAGGTTTTAATGAGTGTGGAGTTGATGATAGAGGATCCTTGGGTGGTAATTAATCCTCTTTCATGCGATATAGCTACATGGTGATGGATTACAAAAGTATACTTAGAATCTGTGTATATGTTAATGGAGCGGCCTTGTGTGAGTTGTAAGGCTCTAGTGAGGGCTAAGAGTTCTGCCTGCTGTGAGGAGGGGTGGGGATGGGGGGGGCAGAATAGTAGAGGGGATAATGTGGGAAGAAGACACAACAGCAAAGCCTGTCTTGGCAATGGAGCGAGCAGTGGGCTTAGAAGAATTGCCATTGATAAACCAAGTTCTTCGGGGTTAGGTAAGAAGAAGAGGGAGATGCTAGGAAAAGGGTGTAGTGTTTCCACCATTAAAGGCCAGCAAACATGGAATGAGTTCTGGGAAGGGGGGGGTTGGTCACGTGAGTGGAGGGCAGCTAATGAAGATGAGGGGTTAGATGCTGAGCCCGGCAGAAAGTGAAGGTTTAGGTTTTCTATAAAGAGGATTAGGAGCTGAAGTAAACAAGGTGCAGAAAGTAAAGATGATACGTGTTGGTGTTTTTAAAGGGATGGAATGTTATGAGGGGTAAGTAGATACATAGGGGCATGGTGGATACGTTTCTGGGCCTCCAGGAAAGGGAGAGATGTGGCTGTCACCACTGGGAGGCAAGGAGGCCAGCCTAGGGCTATGAATTCTATCTGTTTTGAGAGGAATGCTATTGGGAGGTGATTATTATGAGGTTTCTGTGTTAGGATCCCTACTGCACATCCTTGGTGTTCTGACATTGAGAGGTAAAATGGATAGCAGGGATCAGGGAGATGGAGGGAGAGTGTTTGGGACAAAGCGGATTATAGGGAGAGGAAAGAACTTGACCAAAGCTGGTACGGGTCTAGGAGATGGGTTGGGGAAACTTTAGTGGCAGTGTATAGAGGTTTAGCCAAGGCCGTGAAATTGGGAATCCAGACTCTAAAATATCCTAGAACTCCCAGGAAAGAAAGGAGGTCATTTGGGGGTGGGGGGGCAGATAAGAAAGAGAGGGCCTGAATGTAGTCGGGTGAATGAGTTTTTCTGGTTCTGTAAGAGGATGCTGAGGTGTCAGACAGAGGGATTGGTTAACTGGGCTTTGGAAGGAGACACTCTCTACCCCTTGGTGGTGAAGAAAGAGAGTAAGTGAATGGTGTCTTGCTGGGAGGCAGTGGGGCTGGGGCTGCATAAGGGAAGGTCATCTGCATACTAAAGCACTGTGGAATTTTTTGGTAAAGTTAACTGCTGGAGGTCAGCCCGAAGTGCCTGACCAAAGTAATAAGGACTGTCTCTAAATCCTTGTGGGAGAACTGCCCAGGTGAGTTGTTGGCTGATGAATCAGGGTTGGTTCAGGTGAAGGCAAAGAGGGGTTGGGAGAGCCCGTGGATGGGGATGGTAAAAAAGGGTCTTTGAGATCTAGAACTGTATAGTGGGAGGTGCTGGAAGGAATAGTAAATAGGAGGGTATAGGGATTAGGACTACTGGGTGAGCAGGCAGAACAATTTCATTGATGGCCTGTAAGTCTTGCACTAACTGATATGAACCATTGGTGGTTTTTACAGGAAGATGGGAGTGTAGTAGGGTGAGTTAGTAGGTTTGAGAATACCAGCCAACAGGGGTTCGAGGATGAGTGGTTTAATGCCCCTGAGGGCCACTATGTATGGAGATTGGATATTATTTAGGGGAAGGATATGAATGTTGGGGTCTGAGGGCAATGAGAGTGGGTGAATGATGGGAGGCTATAGAAGGAAGGGAGGTATCCCACACGATGGGGTCTACAGGGAGTTTGGATTGAAAGAATGGAGGGATTGTAGAGGGGGCGTGAGAGAGGAGTCGGATGGGTAGTGAGAGGTGGGAGCCAGCAGGAATCGTCAGAGTTGCCTGTAATCTTGAGAATATCTCTGCCTAGTAGGGGAAATACCACATGAAGGAATGATAAGGAATGAATGTGAAAAAGAGTGTCTGGAAAGTGAGCACCACCAGGGTGGAGTAGCACAAGGGCATAGCAAATTGCCATCAATACCCACCACCGAGATCTCTGTTTGTTATAAAGGACCCTGTAGTAGGGTAAGGGGGAGTAGGTGGCTCCTGTATCAATCAGAAAAGAGATTGGCTTACCTTCCACTAGTAAAGCTACCCAGAGCTCATTCCTGGTGATTGTCCAAAGGGGCCTGCTCACTCTCCAGCAACCATCGCTCTTTAGCAGCCAAGCCCAAGAGGTCGGGGAATTCAGCTAGGTCCTGGGAGTGACTGAACCAGATCCTCAGAAGGACCTGGGCAGTTAGATTTCCAGTGAGGACCTCCACAGGCTGGACACAGCTTGGATTTGGGCATTCCTTGGCCCAGTGGCCAGTTATACCACACCTGAAGCACAGTCCCAGGGCAAGTTTTCTTTTTCTGGACTGTCCAGAGGTGCAGACTAGGATATAAAATGCATGTTGATAATGAACCTGACTCCCTTGCTCACCAGCGATAGGGTGGTATAGTGGTAGACTTGTTAAGACTGGCTAAAAACTGGGCAGGATTTTCATCCCATTTATGAGTTATTTTTTTAGTTTGTCATAATTCACAGCCTTATGGGCTGCGTTTTTTAGTCCCTCTAAGAGACACTGGACCATGTGGTTATGGAGATGGACCCCACAAGCATCAGTTTGGTAATTCCAATTGGGGTCTTCCCGGGGAATGGCCCTAGCACCGTCTGGCAGGGTTGGGTCTGTCCTCTGTAGATCTTTGGTGTGAACCTGGGTCTGAGTCCACACCTGCTCCCTCTCCTTTGAAGTTAGGGTGGAGGTGAGGATGACATATAAATTATACCATGTTGTAGCATATGATTGGGTTGGATATCTAAATTCTTGAGAGCATTTTGTGGGATCTGTGGAGAACAAACTTAGTTTCTGACTTATGGGGGACAGATCTGAGAGAGAAAAGGGCACATGAACCCTGACGATGCCTTCCATTCCCACAACCTCTCAGAGGGAGGTATAGAGGTTGTGGTGATCTGGAAGTAGAAGGTCCGAAGGCATGGCCAGATCTAGTATGAGGTAGGGAATTTGGGTCTGCCATTTTTCCTTTCTCATCCAGGTCTGCCATTTTTTCCTTTTGGCCTATGTGTGGCAGAAGGCAGGTGTGGGTGGTTGAGAGGGGAGAGTGGGGTGGAATTCTGCAGGTAAGGAGAAGGTTGGGGAAGAGGGGGCTGTGGAGGGACAAAGAGGAGAGTTGTCTACTGGGTCAAAGGAAGACAATAGAGAATCAGGAGGTTTGGCTGAGCAAGGAAAATTTGAGAGGGTTCACAAGACAAACACAAAGAAAGGAATATTTCAGTGGAGGAGAAAGGCCTGGATGTAAGGGACTTCCCACCATTTGCCAATCTCCAACAGTAATTGTCAAGGTTAGTGAGGATTAAAAGGTCAAAGGTGCCATTTTCAGGCCATTGTGAGCCATTGTCTAGTTTGTACATAGGCCAAGCAGTATTATAGAAAAAGATGAGGCCTTCTGGTTTAAGGTCAGGATAAAGGTGTAGAGGTTTGAGGTGAGTTAGGAGGCAGCTTAAAGGTGAAAAAGGTGGAATCTGTGACTGAGCAGTCCCTATATTGGAAACTGGAGGTAAAAAATGAATGAGGTTAAAGTGAAGATGAAGAAAGAACTTACAAGGAGGAAGAGGAAGAAAGTGGCTGGGGCCAGGGCCAGGAAGGTTACCATGTATCCCTGGACCTTTAACCAGCCCAAAAAGAGTGGTCCAGGCCCACAGCAAGACATCCCCACACACGAGGCAGTGGACAGGTGAGCCTAACTCACCAGGGTTAGTCTGTGACTGGTGCCAGATTTAGAAGGCAGGGACTGCTGGAGATTTTTGGCCCACCGTGAAGAAAGGGAAGAGAAGTTAAAAAGACTCAGGAAGGGGTTATAGACAAATGCTCACCTCTCTATCAAATGGATGAATTCTGGGCAGGGGTTGGAGGGGTCCCTCCATTTCCCTTCATCTTGTCAGAACAAGAGTCTGTCTAGTTGGGAGTAGGTCCAATGGGGCATATCTCAGCCTCCCGAGGGGGCTTCTTCCTGTCCCAGATTCTCAGCACTAAAATGAGAGGTCAAGGACCAAAAATGGGAGGTTATTCTGAGACAAGAATGAAGGGAATTGGAGTCCAGATTCTGTGTGGGCAACATAGCCTTTATTTACTCGGATGAGTGGGCTGAATTCGAAAACGAAACGAAGTCAGCGTGTGGGTTAAAGCGGGTGGGAATATAAGAGTTGGAAGGGGTAGAGATTGGTGTGATCATTCCTTCCTGGGAGGGATGTTTCTATGTGGGCGGGTCCCTATGTTCAGCCCTATCAGAGCCCAAGAGTTTGAGGTTGCTGTGTGCTATGATGCACTGCACTCTACTGAGGGCAACAAAGTGACACTGTCTTAAAAAACAAACTTGTCTTTACTTTTTTTTTTTACTTGCCCTCAAAGCTGCACCAGAATGTTTCCCATTTTAAATTTTAAAAGATTTTTCTTTTTCTTTTCTTTTTCCTTTTGAGAAAGAGTCTCATTTTGTCACCCTTGGTAGAGTGCCATGGCATCATAGCTCATAACAACCTCAAACTCTTGGGCTCAAGTGATCATCTTGCCTCTGTATCTCAAGTAGCTGGGACTACAAGTGCACCACAATGCCCAGTTATCTTTTTTTTTGAGACAGAGCCTCAAGCTGTTGCCCTGTGTAGAGTGCCATGGCGTCACAGCTTACAGCAACCTCCAACTCCTGGGCATAAGCAATTCTCTTGCCTCAGCCTTCTAAGTACCTGGGACTACAGGTGCCCATCACAACGCCTAGCTATTTTTTGGTTGTAATTGTCATTGTTGTTTGGCAGGCCTGGGCTGGATTCGAACCCACCAGCTCTGGTGTATGTGGCTGGTGCCTTAGCTGCTTGAGCTACGGGTGCTGAGTCTGCCTGGCTATCTTTTAGAGACAAGGTCTCACTCTTGCTCAAGTTGGTCTGGAACTCTGAGCTCAGGCAATCCACCCGTCTCAGCCTCCCAGAGTGCTGCAATTATAGGTATGAGCCATTGTGCCCAAATTTAAAAAGATTTTAAATTAAAAAAAATTTTTTTAAGACTGGTGAAGTGCAGTAATGAGAAGAGGGAAACAGAGCAGGAGTTCAGTCTGTAAGTGACAGGGAATAATTATTAAGATAATTCACTATATTTTTTCTTTTTTTCACTTTGCTGCCTAAGCTAGAGTGCAGTGGCATCATTGTAGCTCACGGCAACCTCAAATTCCTGGGCTCAAATGATCCTCCTGCCTCACCCTCCTGAGCAGCTGAGACTACAGCACATGCCACCATGCCCAGCTAATTCTTCTATTTTTAGTAGAGACACGGTCCCATTCATCAGTTGATTATTTCCAGTTTGGGGATATTATGAATGAAACTCCGGTGAACATTTGCATACACGTCTTTCTGTGGACCTGTTTTTATTTCTGTGGGGTTACTATGTAGGAGTCCAATTGCTGGGTCATTTGGTAAGTGTATCTTTCATTTAGTAAGAAGCCAGCAACTGTCTTCAAAGTATTTATACTGCTATTGTTTGTCTCCTCCAAACATATATTGAAACCTAATCCTGTTTCAATGACATTAAGAGGTGGGACCAGGAGATACCTTGTAGAGGTGATTTGGTGAGGAGAGCTCTATCCTTATGAATAAATTAATCTATTCTTGAAATAAAGGATTGGTGGATTATACCAGCAGTGGATTAGTTATCTCAAGACTGGGTCTGTTATAAAAGCAAGATGAGGCTCAGCATCTGTAGCTCAAACGGCTAAGGCATCAGCTCAGCCACATACACCTGAGCTGGCAGGTTCGGATCCAGCCCAGACCCTCCAAACAACAATGGTTGCAACCAAACAATAGCCAGGCATTGTGGTGAGCGCCTGTAGTCCCAACTACTCAGAAGGCTGAGGCAAGAGAATCACTTAAACCCAGGAGTTGGAAGTTGCTGTGAGTTATGATGCCACAGCATTCTACCCAGGGTGACAGCTTGAGGCACTGTCTCAATAAATAAATAAATAAATAAATAAATAAATAAATAAATAAATGCAAGATGGGCTTGCTCTTGTGCACCTCCCCTTACCCTGTGATGCTTTCTACCATGTTATGACCCAACAAGAAGGCCCTCTGCAGATGTGGCCCCCTTGACCTTCCCAACCTCTAGAACTACAGGAAATAAATTTCTGGCTGGCCATGGTAGTTAATACCTAAAATCCTAGCGCGCTAGGAGTCTGAGGTGGGTGGATTGCTTGAGGCCAGGAGTTCAAGACCAGCCTGAGCAAGAGCAAGACCCTGTCTCTATTAAGAATAGAAAAACTAGCAGGGTGTTGTGGTGGGCACCTGTAGTCCCAGCTGCTTGGGAGGCTGTGGCAAGAAGATTGCTTGAGTCCAAGAGATTGAGGTTGCTGTGAGCTATGATGATACCACGGCACTCCACCCAGGGCAACAGAGTGAGAGTCTGGCTCAAGAAAAAGAGAAATTTCTTATTATAATTTACCCAGACTTGGATATTTTTTATAGCAATAGAAAATGGGCAAAGACACCATTTTGCATTCTCACCAACAATGTTACTCCTGGAGATAAGGTGTGGTAGTTCATGCATCAGGGGTGGGTGGTTTGTCTGAGCTCATGAGTTTGAGACCAACCTGAGCCAGAGCAAGACTCCATCTCTAGAAATAGCCAGGCATTGTGGTGGGTGACTATAGTCCCAGATACTTAGGAGGCTGAGGCACGAGGATAACTTGAGCCCAAGAGTTTGAGGTTGCTGTCAGCTATGCCATGGCACTCTACTGAAGGTGACAAAGTGAAACTCTGTCTCAAAATCAAACAAACATTTGGGTTTGCATTTCTTTAAAGACCAAATGATGTTAAGCACCATCTCATCTTGTTATTTGCCACTCATATAACTTCTTTGGTAACATGTATTCACGCTTTTCTCCCGTTTTTTATCATACTTACCAGATTTTGTGTGTTTTTTCTAAATGACTATTTTGTTCTTTTTACCTTGGATTTATTTTGCTGAGCTTTTGACTTACTGTAGATGTCTCCTCTAAGTTTATACATTCTTCTCTATGTACTATTTAGCTGCATCCCACAGTTGTCTCTGTAATATTT
>NW_003852452.1:10340447-10347255 GCF_000181295.1 Otolemur garnettii
CTTTCTCTTTCTCTTTCCTTCCTCCCTCCCTCCCTCTCTTCCTCCCTTCCTTCCTTTTTCTTCCTTTCTCTCCTCTCTCTCTTTCCTTCCTTCCCTTCTCCCTCCCTCCCTCCTTCTCTTCCTTCCTTTGTATATCAAGTTAATGTGAGGAAGGAAGTAGGTTACAATATTTGCATTTGTTAGGTAGAGCCCCTTTTGCAGTTGTGCCCCACACCCGAGAGGTATGTCATTTCGTGTCTTTTTTAATTTCCTGGCACATAAAGGAGATTTTCTAGCTATCTTTTTATTGTCTATTTTTAGCAAAATATACATTATATATAAGCATACCTCATTTCATTGTGTTCTGCAGATAGTACAGTTTTTACAAATTGAAGGTTCATGGCCACTTTGCATGGAGCAAGTGTATCAGTGCCATTTTACCCACAGCACATGCTCACGTTGCATCTCTGTGTCAGCCTTTCTTAGCAATACTTGATACTTGGTTTGTTTGTTTGTTTGTGTGCTGGACAACAATCATAGCTCACTGTATGAATTCCTGGACTCAAGCCATTCTCCTCCTCAGCCTCCCAAGTAACTGGGACTACAGGCATGTACCACCACACCCAGTTAATTTGATAGAGCCTCACTGTGTTGCCTAGGCCAGTCTCTAATTCCTGTGCTCAAATGATCCTCTTACCTCAGTCTCCCAAAGTGCTGGGATTATAGCTGTGAGCTGCCCCACACAGCAAATAAAATATTCTTAATTAAGATACATACCTTGGGCTGGGTGTGGTGGCTCACGCCTGTAATCCTGGCACTTTGGGAGGCCAAGGCAAGTGGACTGCTTGAGCTCAGGAATTGGAGACCAGCCTGAACAAAAGTGAGACACTATCTCTAAAATAGCCGGGCATGGTGGCAGGCGCCTGTAGTTCCAACTACTTGGGAGACTGAGGCAAGAGGATCACTTGAGCCCAAGAGTTTGAGGTTGCTGTGAGCAACCACAGCACTTTACGAAGGATGGCAAAGTGAGACTCTGTCTCCAAAAAAAAAAAACAAAAAACCCATACATTGTTTTATTAAACATAATGCTACACATATTTAATATAGTATGGAATAAACATAACTGTTACATGCACTGGGAAACTAAAACAAATTGTATGACTTGCTTTATTCTGGTGATGATGATCACCAGATCACCATGATTTGCTTTATTATGATGGTTTGGAACTAAAATCAAAATACTCTGAGGAATGCCTGTAGTCAGACTATGCCATGATATCCCTTTATGGCCAAATATGTCTTCCATTAGTAAAAGTTTCATGTGTGTTTAAAGAGGATGTAAATTCTGTAAATTATGTATATCCAATCTAATATGTTCTTTTTTTTTTGGAGTTTTTGGCCGGGGCTGGGTTTGAACCTGCCACCTCTGGCATATGGGGTTGGTGCCCTACTCCTTTGAGCCACAGGCACCGCCCCAATCTGATATGTTCTTGCTGAACATTTTCTGTCCATTATTAGAGAATTATATTGAAATCCTCCACTATGATTGATATAGGCTTGCCTGTGTCTTCCTGTGATTCTGTCAGTCTTTGTTTTATATGGTTTGTTTGTTTGTTTGTTTTGTTGTTGGTTTCTTTTTTTCAGTTTTTGGCCAGGGCTGAGTTTGAACCCGCCACCTCCAACATATGGGGACAGCACCCTACTCCTTCGAGCCACAGGCGCCACCCTGTTTTATATATTTTTTCAGGCTATCTTTTTAGGTACGTGAGAAAAGATACCTACACATAGACATAAAATAGTTGTGTGTTCAATAGAAGCTGATAAACTTTGGAATTGCAGAACAACACTGAAAAAAATTATTATAAAACAGCAGGAGACAAAAGAGATCATCTTCAAAGAAGCAGAGTTGGTGACGGCTGGCTTAAGGATCCTGTAACCCACAAGACAAAGAAAGGTCGTCAAAGTACTGAGACAACGTAACTGAGGACCTGGAATTCTAAATTCAATGAAAGTGTCTTTCAAAAATGAGAGCAATAAAATAGTTCTTAGACAGACAAAACTGAGTCTTCTGCTAGCAAAGCTGCACCGTAGGAAAATCTAAGGTTTATACTTTAGCCAGAAGAACAATTTTCCCAGTTAAAAGATACAAGAAAAATCTAAAAGTAAGAAAGACTAAATATTTGGATAAGCCTAAAATAATAAACATAAAACAATGATAATATTTAGTAATATTTTTAAAAAAGAAAGAAAAAGAACCTACAAAACAGAAAGCAAACAAACAAAAAAAGTACCCTAGTCCCAAATAGAGTCTATAACTATCAAACTGGTAGGAAAGAGAACAACTAATATAAGAGAATGCAAAAAAGAAGGAGGAGGAGAATGAGAAAAAGGAGGAAGAGGAGGAGGAGAAGGAGGAGGAGAAGCAGCGTAGAGTAGGGTACTGGTGTTTTTTCCTTTTCTTTTTTCTTTTTGAAACAGAATCTCACTGGATACAGTGCTGTGGCATCACAGCTCACGGCAACCTCAAACTCTTGGGCTCAAGCAGTCCTCTTGCCTCAGCCTCCCAAGTAGATGAGCACCCACCACAATGCTCCGCTCCTTTTTTTAGGGATGGGCTCTTCTCACTGTTGCTCAGGCCGGTCTTGAACTCCTGAGCTCAGGCAATCCACCTGCCAAAGTGCTGTGATTATAGGTGTGAGCCACTGCACCTGGCCAAGGTGATGAATTCTTATGCAACTATTTTCTATTTATTTTTTGAGACAGAGTCTCACTGTTGCCCTGGCTGGAGTACAATGGATGATGTTAGTTCACTAAAGCCTTAAGCTCCTGGACTCAAGGAATCCTCCTGCCTCAGCCTCTGGATTAGCTAGAATTACAGGCGCACACCACAGTGCCCAGTTAATTTTAAAAATAATTTTGTAGAGACGAATCTCACTATGTTGCTTAGCTTATAGACTCAGTAATCTTCCTGTCTCAGCCTTCCAAAGTGCTGGTATTATAGGTGTGAACTGCTACACCCTGCCTGAAACTAATTTTATAAAGGTAAATAAACTTAATGCTTTAGTAGTTTTCTCAGTCAGTTTTGGCTGCTGTAACAAAAGTACTATAAACTGGGTCACTTAAATAACAAATTTCTTTCTCATAGTTCTAGAGACTGGGTACTTGAGACCAGGAGGCAGCATGGTTGTGTGATTGGTGAGAGCCCTCTACCTAGCTTTGTAGATGGCCCACCTGTTGGCGCATCCTCACCTGGTGGAAAGGGGGCTGGTCAGAAAGCTCTCCGTGTGTCTTCCCTATAGCAGCATTAATCCTACCAAGAGGGCTTCACCTTCTGGACCTAATTACCTTCTAATCCCATCTCCTTGGGGGTTAGCATCTCAATATATTAATTGAGGAGGGAACACAAATATTCAGTCCATAGCAGTAAAAACATAAAATTCCGTTTGATAGCCTGCTTAAAAGAATTTAGAGGGCAGCACCTGTGGCTCAGTGGGTAGGGCGCCAACCCCATATACTGGAAGTGGCGGGTTCACCCAACCCTGCTAAAAAAAAAAGACTTTAGAAATCTCATGTGAATGGTCTGTTCCATTCTTTTTACTATTTTTAATTAGCACAGTTGTGAAAGGAAAATAAAAATGGAGACCAGTGATAAGATACCTCCCAAGGCCAACCCATAACCAAGTAACCAAAACTCTTCCTAACACTAGCTCTGATCATAAAACATAAGCTTGACATCCTTGTCAGCATGAATCAGTGAAATTAAATGAATCAGCTCTAGATAAATCAGCTTAAACAGCTCTACTTGTCCTAAAAAGAATGTTAATGGATAACAGCTGGTCACAAACAAGGTCAAAATACGTCCTTTAGGCTTTATAAACTGCGCCATAACTCTTGTGAGATGAGCTTCTTACTACTTGTTTTGAAGCCTCCAGGATCTATACTTTCTCTTATTATTTATTTATGTATTTATTTATTTATTTTTTGCAGTTTTTGGCTGGAGCAGGGTTTGAACCCACCACCTCCGGTATATGGGGCCAGTGCCCTACTCCTTCAAGCCACAGGCACCGCCATATACTTTCTCTTATTCTGTGACAACAAGCTTTTAAATTTTTCCTAACTTGATTTTATTTTATTTTTGACATATCAACACATTTTTTATAAAACTTCTCCTTTCTTCTTTTTCTTTCTTTCCTGCCCCATCTCCCTGCCTCTTCCCCTCTTACTCATCTTCTCTCCCCCATCCCCAAACTCTGAGGTATAGGAAGGAATAAAAATAAAACTACTGAGATAAAGTAAATAAAGATTTTTCAAGGCTTTAAATTTGTATTGTCTATTTCAGTAAACCTTTACCAGCATGCGTCTTTTTGTAGAAAAAAGAGAAGTATCTCAATGTTTTGATCTGCATTTCTATAGTAACTTGAAAGATTGGATATTTCCTCATTTTTCAAGGCATTTAGTTTTCTTCCTCTGTGAGTTATTGTCCCACACCCTTTGCACATTTATCTAATGGCATCTGTGCTTATTTTTATCTGGCTCTGTCAAAGGAGGGGACTAACAGCCAATATCTGAAAATAAGAAGATACATTAATGACTTACTTATTAAGGGATAGCCATAGTCATAAGGCACGGTATCCTTAAGGAAAATAACCTCCTGGTCTTTTAAAGTTTGGGGGAAACGTTTAGTGGTTGTCTTGATTACAGAAGCAAGAGTGGGTTTGCATCAGCCTCTGAAATGTGGCTTGTGTTAGCTACAGAGAGGAGAGTGGGTTGTTCTGGCAGGACTGTTGCTGACCAGCTGACTTTCAGACTTAGGGCTGTCTCTCATTAGTTGGCTTTTGAAGGCATTTTCACAAAGGCAGAGTGCTATTGATTTCAGAGGGTTAAACCAATGCTGCTATTTACTTGTCACCACAGCTGTCAAATTGTCAATCTTTTCCTAAGATCATAGGACTTTTTTTTTTTTTTGAGACAAGAGTCTCACTTTAGCACTCTCTGTAGAGTACTGTAAAATCACAGCTCACAGCAAGCTCAAACTCCTGGGCTTAGGCGATTCTCTTGCCTCAGCCTCCCAAGTAGCTGGGAGTACAGTAGGTGCCTGCCACAACACCCGGCTATTTTTTGTTGCAGTGTACCTAGGGCCAAGTTTTCTGGTTCATAGTGGGCTGTCTTTTGGTGGAAGGATTTTGGGGATTCTTTAAATGTAAAAATGTATAGTTTGTCAAATTGCCTTACCATCTTTATGCTTTTTTTTCACATTTACAATCTTTCACTAATGGTATGTGATGAGGAACTTTATACTATAGATCATTAATGCTCATGTTCAAAGCAACCAAAGACTCTTGATACTTCTTCATAATAGCTTCATATCTATGTATCCTGCTTTCCCAAGGATTCCAGCTCTGTGAAGCCAGGGTTTGTATAATTTTTCCCTTCCACTGCATATATATATATACGTATATATATGCGTATTTTTTTTTTGAGACAGTCTCACTCTGTTGCCCTCAGTAGAGTGCAGTGGCATCACAGCTCACAGCAACCTACTCTTGGGCTTAAGCGATTCTCTTGCCTCAGCCTCCCAAGTAGCTGGGACTACAGGTGCCCACAATACCTGGCTATTTTTTATTGCAGTTGCCATTGCTCTTCTAGCTGGCTGGGGCCGGGTTCAAACCTGCCACCCTTGGTATATGGGGCTGGCGCCTTACCCACTGAGCCACAGGCGCCGCCCTTCCCACTGCATATATTAAGGTGTATATGAGGTCTGTGAGGCTGCAAAGTAATAGCTGGATTGGAATATGAATATGTAAAACTAGCTAGTGGGGCATGAATGAGAAAGGATTGATCTAAACTACATCATACACATAACCTGACAGGTATAAAGGAAGGAGGCATAAAGTCTAGGTTTCTTTGAGGGTTTCCAGTTATGTACTAATTGCACAAAGCTATAGTTTGGGATGCAAAGATATTTAGAAGATACTTAGTTCAACTCTTTGACTTTTTTTTTTGAGACAGAATCTCACTATGTTGCTCTCGGGAGAGTGCTGTGGCATCACAGCTCACAGCAACCTCAAACTCTTGGGCTTAAACAATTCTCTTGTCTCAGCCTCCCAAGTAACTGGGACTACAGGCACCCACCACAACACCTGGCTATTTTTTGTTGCAGTTGTTATTGTTGTTTGGCAGGCCTGGGCTGGGTTCAAACCCGCCAGCCTCAGTGTATGTGGCTACTGTGCTATGGACACCAAGCCAACTCCTTGACTTTTTAAAGAAAATAATCAAAGGCTCATCAAGGTTAAATTACTTGATAAAGTTAATTAGAACTAGAGTTAGAATCTTAACTCAGATCCTCTGATTCATTAACTAATAGTAGGCACTTTACAAAATGCCTTCACCTGAGCTTTGCCCCTCAGGGGCTTAGCTCAAGCCCCAGTGAGTGAAACAGCACAAATTCACATAACTAACTAGAGATGCCTAGCTACATTTTTGTGATTAAGGATAAGATAATCTCTCTTGACGAATTTTTGAGGATGTATTAATATTTCCCAGGAAAACTAAAGTCAGCTTTTCAGTTCCTTATGTACCTCCCATGATTGGGGTTTGCTAAGGTCTCAATAGGAAGAACATAAATTATTTATAGGTGACTCTAATACTATGGGTCTGACAATTAAGTTCAAGGACTCTTCCTAGAAAAAGTGCTACGTACCTCATTGCCAAATATCACTACAGTCAACCTTTGCAGTACTGCCCTTAGGAAGCTATACACTGAAACCAGCACCTAGTCTACCCTTCGAAGTGATTTTGGAACTCTTTCTTTGGAATGGCCATCAATATC
>NW_003852452.1:10347275-10349434 GCF_000181295.1 Otolemur garnettii
CGTGGCTGGTGCCTTAGCCACTTGAGCCACAGGCAGTAAGCCATAGTTGTC
This sequence comes from Otolemur garnettii, assembly GCF_000181295.1. Taxonomy (NCBI): domain Eukaryota; kingdom Metazoa; phylum Chordata; class Mammalia; order Primates; family Galagidae; genus Otolemur; species Otolemur garnettii. The sequence continues at coordinate 10,347,327 of NW_003852452.1, forward strand.
ATTGTTTGGCAGGCCTGGCTGGGTTCAAACCCACCAGCCCTAGTGTATGTGGCTGGCATCCTAGCTGCTGAGCTATAGGCGCAGAGTTTCTTTTTCTCTTTCCTTCTTTCCATTTTTCCTTCTTTCCTTCCTTCCTTCCTCCCTTCCTTTCTTCCTTCCTTCTTTTTCTTCCTTTCTCTCTCTCTTTCCTTCCTCCTTCCCTCCCTTCCTTCCTTCTTCCTTTCTCTCTCTCTTTCCTTCCTTCCTTTCTTTTTCTTCCTTTCTCTCTCTTTCCTTCCTTCTTCCCTCTCTTCCTTCCTTCCTTCTTTCTTTTTCTTCTTTCTCTCTCTCTTTCCTTCCTTCCTTTCTCCCTCCCTCTCTCCCTCCCTCCCTCCCTTCCTTCCTTCCTTCTTTCTTTCTTTTCCTTTCTCTCTCTCTTTCCCTCCTTCCTTTATCCCTCCCTTTCTTCCTCCCTCCCTCCCTTCCTTCCTTTTTCTTCCTTTCTCTCCTCTCTCTCTTTCCTTCCTTCCCTTCTCCCTTCCTCCCTCCCTTCCTTCCTTGTTTTTCTTCCTTTCTCTTTCTCTTTCCTCCCTCCCTCCCTCCCTTCCTTCCTCCCCTCCTTCCTTCCTTCTTTTTCTTCCTTTCTCTCTCTCTCTTTCCTTCCTCCCTCCCTCCCTTCCTTCCTTCCTTCTTTCCTTCCTTCCTTTTTCTTCCTTTCTCTCTCTCTCTCTCTCTTTCCTTCCTTCCCTTCTCCCTGCCTCCTTCCCTTCTCCCTCCCTCCCTCCCTTCCTTCCTTGTTTTTCTTCCTTTCTCTTTCTCTTTCCTTTCTCCCTCCCTTTCTTCCTCCCTTCCTTCCTTCTTTTTCTTCCTTTCTCTCTCTCTCTCTTTCCTTTCTTCCCTTCTCCCTCCCTCCTTTCCTTCCTTTTTCTTCCTTTCTCTCCTCTCTCTCTTTCCTCCTTCCTTTCTCCCTCCCTCCCTTCCTCCCTCCCTCCCTCCCTTCCTTCCTTCCTTGTTTTTCTTCCTTTCTCTTTCTCTTTCCTTTCTCCCTCCCTGTCTTCCTCCCTTCCTTCCTTCTTTTTCTTCCTTTCTCTTTCTCTTTCCTTTCTCCCTCCCTTTCTTCCTCCCTTCCTTCCTTCTTTTTCTTCCTTTCTCTCCTCTCTCTCTTTCCTTCCTTCCCTTCTCCCTCCTTCCCTTCCTTCCTTCCTTCCTTGTTTTTCTTCCTTTCTCTTTCTCTTTCCTTCCTCCCTCCCTCCCTCTCTTCCTCCCTTCCTTCCTTTTTCTTCCTTTCTCTCCTCTCTCTCTTTCCTTCCTTCCCTTCTCCCTCCCTCCCTCCTTCTCTTCCTTCCTTTGTATATCAAGTTAATGTGAGGAAGGAAGTAGGTTACAATATTTGCATTTGTTAGGTAGAGCCCCTTTTGCAGTTGTGTCCCACACCCGAGAGGTATGTCATTTTGTGTCTTTTTTAATTTCCTGGCACATAAAGGAGATTTTCTAGCTATCTTTTTATTGTCTATTTTTAGCAAAATATACATTATATATAAGCATACCTCATTTCATTGTGTTCTGCAGATAGTACAGTTTTTACAAATTGAAGGTTCATGGCCACTTTGCATGGAGCAAGTGTATCAGTGCAATTTTACCCACAGCACATGCTCACGTTGCATCTCTGTGTCAGCCTTTCTTAGCAATACTTGATACTTGGTTTGTTTGTTTGTGTGCTGGACAATAATCATAGCTCACTGTATGAATTCCTGGACTCAAGCCATTCTCCTCCTCAGCCTCCCAAGTAACTGGGAGTACAGGCATGTACCACCACACCCAGCTAATTTGATAGAGCCTCACTGTGTTGCCTAGGCCAGTCTCTAATTCCTGTGCTCAAATGATCCTCTTACCTCAGTCTCCCAAAGTGCTGGGATTATAGCTGTGAGCTGCCCCACACAGCAAATAAAATATTCTTAATTAAGATACATACCTTGGGCTGGGTGTGGTGGCTCACGCCTGTAATCCTGGCACTTTGGGAGGCCAAGGCAAGTGGACTGCTTGAGCTCAGGAATTGGAGACCAGCCTGAACAAAAGTGAGACACTATCTCTAAAATAGCCGGGCATGGTGGCAGGCGCCTGTAGTTCCA
>NW_003852452.1:10351500-10354569 GCF_000181295.1 Otolemur garnettii
AGTACTGCCCTTAGGAAGCTATACACTGAAACCAGCACCTAGTCTACCCTTCGAAGTGATTTTGGAACTCTTTCTTTGGAATGGCCATCAATATCACAATGGTTGTTGTATTACCCATAAGGTCCTGAACACCATCAAAATGTTTTTCTTTCAATATTTACATTATCGTCAGGTAAGAAAAAAGTCAGGGCCAGAACACCCTGCCCATGATGGGTGTTCCAATATAGTCATTCATTTACTAGCTAAAACTCCCTCATAGACAATGCCATGTGAGCTGGTGCATTGTCATGATACAACAACTATGAAATGTTGGTCAAGATTTTTAGTTAAGACCAAGTTTCTCTTGGTTTGCTGTGCTTCTCAACAGTTTTTCTCAAAACTCATAATGATGGTTTTAACATACAACTTGATGAATGTTTGCAATGTTTTTGTCAGTTCTGCTTGTTACTGGTTGCCCTGATCTCTTATTATTATTATTGAGACAGAATCTCACTGGGTAGAGTGCCATGGCATCAGACATCACAGCGACCTCAGACTCTTGGGCTCAAGTGATCTTCTTGTCTCACCCTCCCAAGTAGCAGGGACTACAAGCACCTCCACAACACCCGGCTATTTTTGGAGATGTAGTCTTGCTCAGGCTGGTCTCAAACCCATGAACTCAGGTAATCCGCCCACCTTGGCCTCCCAGAGTGCTAGGATAACAGATGTTAGCTATTGCAACCCGGCCACCCCTGACACTAACATGTCCCTGATGTCACTTCCACTCTTGCCAAATTTAATAAGAAATTTGTGAATGTTTGTTGCTCTAATTCAAGCTCCAACATTCTTGGGACAGCACACAAAAACACACAACAATAATGAACACCACTCAGCAAGATCTGCCATGTGTCAACTCAAACACATGTGTGAGACATTGATATACTAGGTATTACCAAGGGTATAAAACCTTACTTCGTTGTTTGTACAGTGCTGCCCTTTTAAGCACACAGGTGTCAAGTGCAAGTTTACAAACTTAATTGGCAGACCTTATATATCCTTCCTACAGCTTGCTAAATAATGAATGACTAGGACGATGTTTTTAAGAAAAAGTGGACTTACCTTGGTTCAGCATGACTTTTCACATTAGGATATGCTATACATTTGTAATAGTTAAGGACAAAATCCAGGCTGAATGCGGTGGCTCTGGTCTGTAATCCTAGCACTCTGAGAGGCTGAAACAGGTAGATTACTTGCGCTCAGGAATTTGAGACCAGCCTACACAGGAATGAGACCCCTGTCTCTACTAAAAATAGAAAAATCAGCTAGGATTTGTGGTAGATGCTTATAGTCCCAGCTACTCAGGAGGCTGAGGCAGGAAAATCACTTGAACCCATGGGTTTGAGGTTGCTCTGAGCTAGAATGATGGTATAGCGCTTGATCTAGGCACTATAGAAAGGAAAAAAAAAGACAAAATCCAGACGAGTAGAAATTGATTTTATTCATATCAGAGTATTTCGTGGTGGTCTTGCCACAGATATTTACTATGGAAAGATAAACAAGACATAGTTAGGATGACTTACTATCTTGTTGTTGACAACTTGAGGTTGTTGAGGAGGAGAATATAAATATGGAAATATATCAAATTTCCATGGTGATGGATCATGGTGATGGTTGCACAGTGTTGTGTACTTGAGTAAGAAAAATAAACTCAGTTTCTTCTACTGTGCTCTCACAACATGCTTCTGACATCAGTGTCCACATATCAAGCAAGCAGTCAGGTCTTCAGTCGAAACCAGCTGGGTGGCTAATTCAATTCTGACACTGTCTACCTGGAGATGGTGTCATATCTCTCAGTTCAAGGGCTCAGTCCCACAAGACAGCCCCCCCACCTCCAATGCCAATCACAAGCCCCAGATTGTTCAACCTGTGCTTCTTACTGACCAGCTATAAAGAAGGGTTCCCATGACCCACTCCTTGGGTTTGATTAATTTCTAGAGTGGCTGACAAAACTCAAGGAAACATGTTTATGAGTTTGTTGTAGTATGAGTATTACAAAGGATATAAATGAAGAGACACAAAGGAAAAGGCATGTGGAAAAGGGCACAGAACTCCCATGCCCTGGCTAGGTGTACCACCCTCCAGGAACCCCACCACCACCACCACACCCCAGCGATTCCAAAGCTCTCAGAACCCTGTTCTTTGGAAGGTTTCACAGAGACTTCAGTATGTAAGCATGGTTGATTAAATCATTGGCCACTGTTGATCACCTTAGCCTTCAGCTCCTCTTCCCTCTACAGAAGTTGGGAGGTGGGGCTGAAAGTCCCAAGTTTTTAATCTGGCCTTGGCCTTTCAGGCAACCAGCCCCCATTCCGAAGCTACCTAGGGGCTGCCAGCCATAAGTCAACTCATTAGTATACAAAAAGACACTTATTATTTTGAAAATTCTATAGATTTTAGGAGTGAATGCCAAAAAAGGATAAAAACTATATATTTCACAAAATTACAGTACCTAATATTGAATTGTACACTTAAGAATTATTTAGATTCAGGCATCCTCAAACTACAGCCCGCTGAGGACATTTATCCAGCCTACCAGGTGTTTTTGCCGCCACTGCCTGTCCTGCTTAGCAGCTGACTCGTCCTGGAGCCTGCAGTCCGGCCCTCCTGCGATCTGAGGGACAGTGAACTGGCCCCCTGTTTAAAAAGTTTGAGGACTCCTGGTTTAGAAGATGGAGCTGGGCATGGTGTTAGGCATCTGCAATCCCACTTGCTCAGGAGGCTGAGGCGGGTAGATTGCTTGAGCTCAGGAGTTTGAGATCAGCCGGAGCAAGAGGGAGACTCCTGTATACTAAAAATAGAAAAAACTAGCTGGGCATAGCGGCTGGCACCTGTAGTCCTAGCTACTTGGAAGGCTGAAGCAAGAGGATCGCTTGAGCCTAAGAGTTTGAGTTTGTTGTTAGCTATGATGACACAGCACTCAATCCAGGGTGACAGAGTGAAATTCTGCCTCAAAAATAAATAAATAAATATTGTTAAAATAGTAAATTTTTATGTTATATGTACTTATTATAATTTTTTTTTTTTTGAGAC
>NW_003852452.1:10354721-10357031 GCF_000181295.1 Otolemur garnettii
CGCCTGCCACAACACCCAGCTATTTTTTGGTTGCAGCCATCATTGTTGTTTGGTGGGCCTGGGCTGGATTCGAACCCGCCACCTTGGGTGTACATGGCTGGCACCTTAGCCACTTGAGCCACAGGTGCCGAGCCTGTACTTATTATAATTAAATATGTAGAAAAAAAGAAATCAGAAAACGTGGGAAAATCTTTGTAACAAGAGAAACTAGACCATCTAGGAAGAAACTGATAAGACTGTGTGACAATATATTAAAGAAGATTTGGATAATGGAGAGACATACCACTTTTTGAATTGAAGGACTCAATATAAAATTTAAAACATTCATTTTTAATTCTCCTCCAATTTACCTATGCATTCTATGCAATACAAAAGAAGTTCCAACGGAGTGTATACACACATACTATACATAGCTAGAATGAAAAGAATTTCAAAATGAAGATGATTGTCAGAGGTTACTAAAAAGGAGAGGCATAAGGAGTTGAATGGATCCCAGTCACAAACACACTCAGATGGAATGTGACCTGTTTGAACTTGAATTGCAAACGTCCTGAAGAAGCAGCTGAATTTGATTTGAGCTGGTTACACTGGGCCTAGTCACAAAACCACCTGAGGAGACAGCTGTGCCAAATTAAGCTGTTCTTTGCCTGGAGACATCCTAAGCTGTGGATAAGCCATTGGCTATCATCAACTATACTAAAACCTTCCATGTATATAAACTTGCAGGAAACCTTTATAAGCCTCTGCCTAGTACCATCCAGTCAGAACATGATTTAGCTGCTTGCTAGATGTGTGTCTACCCAATTGCAATTCATAAAAGACCCCGATTAAAACAAATTCTCTTTTGTTTTCAGCTCTGCAGTACTGGTTTTATTTCTTATTAGTTGACATTACATGGTGTCAGAAGTGGGATGCAAAGCAATCTCCTTCTGATCTCTGGTGCTGATACCAACCTGAGCAGAGGTACCTGCAAGAATTCCTTGTGGACTTGGCACCTGAAGCACAGTGGTGAGAGTGCCAGCCACATACACTGAGGATCATGGGTTCGAACCCAGCCTGGGCCTACTAAACAACAATGGCAACTGCAACAACAAAAAAAATAGATGGGTGTTGTGGTGGGTGCCTGTAGTTTCAGCTACTTGAGAGGCTGAGGCAAGAGAATCACTTAAGCCTAAGAGTTTGAGGTTGCTGTGAGGTATGACACCATGGCACTCTACCAAGGGTGACATAGTGAGACTCTGTCTCAAAAAGAAAAAAATAGGGTGGTGCTTCTGGCTGAGTGGATAAGGCTCTGGCCCCATATACTGAGGATGGTGGATTCAAACCTGGCCCGGTGAAACTGCAACAAAAAAATAGCCGGGCGTTGTGGCAAGTGCCTGTAGTCCCAGCTACTCACGAAGCTGAGGCAAGAGAATCACCTAAGCCCCAAAGCTGGAGGTTGCTGTGAGCTCTGACCCCACGGCAACCTACCAAAGAGAGACTCTGTCTCTAAAAAAAAAGAATTCCTTGTGGTCCCTCATTTCTGGACAGCCCTGGACTTCATCCATTGGTTGAATCAACCCTCTTATGTTCCTGACTCCTACACTCTGTTGTCAGCTTTGATTGCAAAGAATCTATAGGTTTTTCTCAGGCCTGAAGTTTTACTCACCTCATTGAGTTTGGGTTTTATACACATACATGTGTACATGTGTATGTTATACATTGTATGTGCATATATGTGTATATTGGTACACATGTTTTTGTATACTGTCTATATCATACCAAATTAACTTAAAGATACATGAGTGCTCATACATTAAATAAATAATCCCAAATGTTTTTCAAGTTTGAGTGACTTAAGTTTTTAGTAAATAAGACTAGTTTAATATTCCTGTTTTAATAAAAACAGATATGCCTTCTAAGTTATCAGCAAAGTAGCATGTGTTGAAATTTCTCACTTTTAAGATATTTGCCTAACATGCCATAATATAAAAAGGGTTAATAGAAGGTTAAACTTGTGGTGATGGCTAAATTCATCTGTCTCATAAAATTTTTCAAACATAGTTGTTAAGAATAAATACATGTCGATGAGATAAAAGTTTATACTAAAACTTTTTAATAATTATGTTTTATAATATGTTTATTTTAAAAGTTCTCATACTGGGCAGTACCTGTGGCTCAGTGAGTCGGGCACTGGCCCCATATACCGAGGGCAGTGGGTTCAAACCCGGCCCCAGCTGAACTGCAACAAAAAATAGCCAGGGGTTGTGGCAGACGCCTATTGTCAGCTACTAGGGAGGCTGAAGCAAGAGAATCGCCTAAGCCCAGGAG
>NW_003852452.1:10357585-10359224 GCF_000181295.1 Otolemur garnettii
CTGTAGTCCCAGCTACTCGGGAGACCAAAGCAAGAGGACCACTTGAGCCCAGGAGTTTCAGGTTGCTGTGAGCTATGGCTCCACAGCACTCTATCCAGGGTGACAGAGACTTTGTCTCAAAAAATAAAATGTGGCCAGAGGCTGTGGCTCACGCCTGTAATCGTAGCACTCTGGGAGGCCAAGGTGGGTGGATCGCTTGAGTTCAGGAGTTGCAGACCAGCCTGAGGCAGAGTGAGACCTCATCTATAAAAATAGCTGGGTGTTGTGGCAGCTACCTATAGTCCCAGATCCTGGGAGGCTGAGGCAAGAGAGTCACTTGAGCCCAAGAGTTTGAAGTTGCTGTGAGCTGTGATGCCACACACTCTACTGAGGGCAACAAAGTGAGACTGCCCCCCCCAATTAATTAAATTTATAAAATATTTTCATAAATTGTTGGTATGTAACTGGCAGTTAAATTGCTTACTTTTTAGGTATTCACTAGGAATTAAGGTTACTAAGAGTTATAATTCTGACTAATACATGGTAACTAAAATTAGAGATAAAAAGAGAATTCTGTATGTAGAGTATACATGTACAAAAAAGACACATATTATCAAAGGTTGACTGTAAAAACATGTTTTTGTTGAGAGAAAGAGTAATTTTGGCCTGTGTAGAGATTTTGATTTTTTGTTTAAAACAAATGAAAGAAGGAAAAAAACAAGAAAGATACACTGAATGGGTATAGAAAGTTGAAGATGAAAACAGAGGGCTGGGTGTGGTGGCTCAAGTCTGTAATCCTAACACCCTGGGAGGCCGAGGCAGGTGGATTGCCTGAGCTTATAGGTTCAAGATCAGCCTGAGGAAAAGCAAGACTCTGTCCATAAAATAGCTGGGCATTGTGGAGGCAGCTATAGTCTCAGCTACTTTGGAGGCTGAGGCAAGGGGATCACTTGAACCCAAGAGTTTGAAGTTGCTGTGAGCTATGATGCCATGGTACTCTACCCAAGATGACAAAGTGAGACTCTGTCTAAAAAAAAAGATGAAAAGAGGCAAAAAATTATAAGAGATTATAAAAGGTTTATGAAAATCTTAATTCACATGGTTAAACTCAATATTAAAAGAGTTAAGGTTTTCTGCAACTATGTAATTCCCTATGTTTGCCTTTAAAATCTTTTTGTCACTTTGGTTTTATTTCACAGTGACATGTAATCCTATTTTGGTGAAGTATTTCAAACCTTCAATAGTTGATAAACTTCCAAAACTCAAATTTGAAATTCTAAAGTTAAGTCTTTTTGAGTTTGAATGAACTCAAATTAACTTTTAGACATTCCAAAAAGAACCCATTAGAAGTTCAAGAGAGAATGTTAGGCATATTTAGTATGTTGAATTATACGGGAGACATTGTCAAATAAGAAATAATGTTTAGGTCAGTGACTGTGGCTTAGGGAGTAGGAAACTGGTCTCATATACCAAGGGTAGAGGGTTCAAACCCGGCCCCAGCCAAAATTGCAACAACAACAAAAAAGAAATAATATTTAACTTTCTCTGAGTTGTATTTGCATATAAATATGTTATTGATATGTTTCAAAACAGTATAAAACTTCTAAGAAATTTTGATATGTCTTGGTATATAAGTCATAATTCTTTTTTTTTTTTTTTT
>NW_003852452.1:10359577-10361062 GCF_000181295.1 Otolemur garnettii
GCCTTAGCTGCTTGAGCCACAGCCACTGAGATAACATCATAATTCTTATTATCATTTTAAATTGTTACATGCCACAAACGTAACCAAATTTCCTTGTCAATTGCATTTTTAACCATGGTTATTGTGTCTTTTGTCATCCACAATCAAATATTGTTTTACTTTGATTCTTCTCAAAAAGCAGTTTATAATTAACGACAGTCTAAAATTTGCTTCTTCTTTAAAGAAATTTATGAAAAGGGTACAGTGCCTGTGGCTCAGTGAGTAGAGTACTGGCCCCATATACTGAGGGTGGTGGGTTTGAACCCGGCCCTGGCCAAACTGCAGCAACAACCAGAAAAAAATGTTTTAAAAAAATAAATATGGGCAGCGCATGTGGCTCAAAGGAGTAGGGCACTGGCCCCATATACTGGAGGTGGTGGGTTCAAACCCAGCCCCAGCCAAAAACTGAAAATAAATTTATTTATTTATTTATTTATTTATTTATGAAAAGGACAATTATGAGTACTCTTGAACATAGGTTTCTGATAATTTTGGAGATCATACTGATAGAGGGTGGTTAGTGCCTCAGCTAGCTTGGGAGAGCTGAGTTGAGGACCTGAGTGGAGGTCCTGCATCTCTGCCCTGGCCCCCTGGAAGTGTTGGTGCGGCCATGGCTGACAGAGGAACCAATGGGCTGGAGAAGGCGGCGCAAGAGGCCTCAGTGGCCTGAGAAGCCAGATAGCTGCTTGGTAGCGGGTGGAGGGACATCTCCAGGTTGCCAGATCAGGGAGCCCTTTGGTGTCTCTGCCTCCAGCCTTGCACTGATGGCTGAACAAGGAACTCCCCACTTCCCAGGCCTGGTCAATTTCATGTAAGTTTCCCAGGCCTGGTCAATTTCACTAAGTTTCCTAGGTATATAAGGGAAGGGATTATATCCATTTATTTATTAGGCTATATATTTACCCCTAGACAAAGGACCCAGAAAATACATTTTTTTCTGACTTCAGTTTTTCCCTCTGCCAGAAGTTCTGGTGCTTTCTTTGTATTCTTTTCTATAAAATTAATCCTGTTTTACCACTGATCTGTGGTCCATGGATTCAGTCTTCAATCTCCAAGACCAAGGACCTTACTGAAGATGAAATTCCAGTATCAATACCACAGGACTAGGCAAAACCTTTCAGAATTCTAATAAAACTAAAGGGTTCATAAAGATTGCTATCCCTGGGGCAGTGCCTGTGGCTCAAAGGAGTAGGGCGCCGGCCCCATATGCCAGGTGATGGGTTCAAACCCAGCCCCAGCCAAAAATGACAAAATAAATAAATAAATAATAGAACAACAACAACAACAAAAGATTGCTATCCCTAGCTGGGCCTCGTGGCGGAGGGCTGTAGTCCCAGCTATTTGGGAGGCTGAGGGAAGAGAATTGCTTGAGCCCAAGAGTTTGAGGTTGCTGTGAGCTGTGATGCCCTAGCACTCTACCCAGGGCAACATAGTGAGACTCTGTCT
>NW_003852452.1:10361521-10362520 GCF_000181295.1 Otolemur garnettii
GGAGGTTGCTGTGAGCTGTGATGCCATGGCACTCTACCCAGGGGGACAGCTTGAGGCTCTGTCTCAAAAAAAATAAAAAATTTTTAAAAAAAGAAAACTTTTTTCTTCTTTTGAGCTATTTATAGCTTATAGCAATTGGTTCATGTACACTTTCATAAACAGAATTGAAGCATTTACTTTTAGCTATACCTGATCTCTCTAGAATTTGGAAACTACTGGTACATGCAAATTTTTTTTTTTTTTTTAGAGACAGAGTCTCACTTTGTCACCCTTGGTAGAGTGCCCTGGCGCCACAAATCACAGCAACCTCCAACTCCTGGGCTTAGGCGATTCTCTTGCCTCAGCATCCCCAGTAGCTGGGACCACAGGTACCCGCCACAACGCCTGGCTATTTTTTGTTGCAGTTTGGCCAGGCCAGGTTTGAACCAACTTCCTTCAGTCTATGGGGTAGGCGTCCTATTCACTGAACCATAGGCACCGCCCCCAACATAGTAAGACTCTTTTTAAAATGTTGCCTTTGATAGAGTGCCATGGCGTCATAGCTCACAGAAATCTCAAACTCTTGGGCTCAAGTGATTCTTCTGCTTCAGCCTCCCGAGTAGCTGGGACTACAGGCGCGCGCCAGAACGCAGGGCTACTTTTTGTTGCAGTTGTCATTGCTGTTTAGTAGGGCCGGCTGGGTTCCAACCTGCTAATACAGGACAGGTGGCCCCCAGCCAGCTCAGTGGAGCAGAGGGAAGGACCAGCCAGTCTTGGTGCGGTGGCAGCGGCAGAGGAAAGTAGGCTGGAGGCAGGGGGCCCCTGTAAGAGACTCCAGTAGTCAGAGGGACCAGACAACTGCTGGGGAGAAACCGGCACCTTAGGTCTCCCTGCCCTTGCACTTGAAGCTGAACAGGGAACCCCACCCCCCCATTTCCTAGGCCTGGTGAACTTCATGTAAGTTTCCTAGGCCTGAGAAGGAAAAGGATTGCAGCCATTTATTTGCAACTGAGTTCCGGC
>NW_003852452.1:10362540-10365112 GCF_000181295.1 Otolemur garnettii
CTGAGAAGGAAAAGGATTGCAGCCATTTATTTGCAACTGAGTTCCGGCTAAAGGAAACTACAGAGGACCCATGCCTGCTAAAAGTAACAACTCAGCTCCAGTAGCAGGAGGGGCCAGACAACGGCTCCAGAGACCCCTGTGCCTTAGTGTCTCCCTGCCCTTGCACTTGAAGCTGAACAGGGAACCCCCCCCCCCCCATTTCCTAGGCCTGGTGAACTTCATGTAAGTTTCCTAGGCCTGAGAAGGAAAAGGATTGCAGCCATTTATTTGCAACTGAGTTCCGGCTAAAGGAAACTACAGAGGACCCATGCCTGCTAAAAGTAACAACTCAGTTCCAGCTAAATGTAACTAAAGAGGACCCCATGCGACTCTATATACCCCTGGACAAAGAGCCCAGAGAAAGACAGAGAGGGAGCTAGGAGCGTCCCTCCTCCCCCAATCTGAGTTCTCTCTGCTAGGAGCTTTGGTGTTTTTGTATTCTTTTCTATAAATAAATCCTGTCTTACCACTGATCTGCGGTCCCTGTATTCATTCCTCCAATCACCGAGACTAAGAACCTACTGAAGATGAAACTCTGCTACTACTTAAACCCTTGGGCTGGCGCCATAACCACTGTGCTACAGGCGGGAGCCTGTTCTCTTTAATCTATGTATTTCCTAATCCTGCATTGTTGCTATCAATGAAACTAAGATTATGGTGGCCCAACAAATTGGTCAGGCCCACAGTCATTGAATTCTACCCTTTCCATATGTGCCATTTTATCTTTCTTTTTTTCTCCTTCCCCAAATTAAACCTATAATGGACAAAACCTACCCACTATCATCACCACAATTCCTTCCTCAATGGGACATGACTTTATGACTTCCTGGGACAAATTCATCCTAGCCCCAAGGGATTTATCGAAAGAATTGATCAACATGTTATCAGGAAAAATCTAAATCGAAAAGGGGAGGCTCTGCGTCCATAGCACTTGGTTACTGCACCAGCCACATACACTGAGGCTGGCGGGCTTGAACTCCACCCAGCCAGCTAAAACAACAATGACAACTGTAACAACAACAAAAAAATAGCCGGGTGTTGTGGCAGTTGCCTGTAATCCCAGCTACTTGGGAGGCTGAGGCAAGAGAATTGCTTAAGCTCAAGAGTTTGAGGTTGCTGTGAGCTGTGACGCCACAGCACTCTACCAAGGTCGACATAGTGAGTCTCTGTCTCCAAGAAAAAGGAAAGAAAGAAAGAGAAGGGGGAAATGTGAAAAGAAACCCAAATGGAGAGGAATACATCAGAGGTCAGTAGCCAAAAAGGCAGGTAGAGTGGGACCCCAGTCACAACACACCCAGATGGAATGCGACCTCTTTGAACTTGGCCAAATAGCAAACCTCCTGAAGAAGCAGCAGCTGAATTTGATTTGAGCTGGTTACACTGGGCCTCGTCACAAAACCGCCTGAGGAGACAGCTGTGCCAAATTAAGCTGTTCTTTGCCTGGAGAAGTTCTAAGCTGTGGCCAGCCATTGGCCATCATAAACTATACTAAAACCTTCCATGTGTGTAAACTTGCAGGAAACCTGTATAAGCCTCTGCCAAGTGCCCTCTGGCTGGAATATGATTTACCTGCTTGTTAGATTTGTGTAACCCAAATTGCAATTCATAAAAGACTATGATTAAAGCACCTCTTTTGTTTTCTGCTTTGCAGTGTTCATTTTATTTCTCATTAGTTGACAATACGCATATTGTGATACATATGCACAAAAATTGATGCTATATTTATTTGGAATGGTTTCACTAAATAGTATCGTGCCAACTGAGTAGCCATCTGGAAAATGATAATTGCACTCCTACAACTTGCTTTACACCAAAATTAATTCCAGGAGGATCAAAAATGTAAACTGTAAAATTGTAAAACTGTAATGAAAACAAGGAAAAGGTATACCTCTCCTTCCCAAATGTGCTAATCTCAAATAGACATTACATAAAACAGGAATTGCTAATGAGAAATAACAGGTAAAGGTGCTAATCCCCATGGCAATAAGTAAAACCACAATGTGGGCTCAGTACCTATGGCTCAAGCAGCTAAGGTGCCAGCCACATACACCTAAACTGGCGGGTTCAAATCCAGCCCAGACCCGCCAAACAGCAATGACAGCTGCAACCAAAAAATAGCCCTGGGTGTTGTGGCAGGCACCTATAGTCCCAGCTACTTAGGAGGCTGAGGCAGGGGGGTTACTTGACTCCGGAATGGGAGATTGCTGTGAGCTAGGCTGATAGCAAGGCACTCTAACCCAGGTGACAGAGTGAGACTATGTCTTAAAAACATAAAGAAAGAGGCTGGGCACAGTGGCTCATACCTGTAATCCTAGGTAGCTTAGTATCCCCTTCAGGGAGGCAGGTAGATTGCTTGAGTTCAGGAATTCAAAACCAGCCTGAGCAAGAGTGAGACTCATCTCTACTAAAAATTGAAAAATTACAGGCACCTGTGTTCTCACCTACTAGGGAGGCTGAGGCAAGAGGATCTCTTCAGTCAAAGAGACTGAGGTTGCTGTGGGCTATCATGATGCCACGGCATTCTATCCAGGGA
>NW_003852452.1:10365762-10368125 GCF_000181295.1 Otolemur garnettii
GTACCAGCGCCAGCCACATACACTGAAGGTGGCAGATTTGAACCCAGTCCAGGCCAACTAAACAACTGCAATTAAAAAAAAATAGCCAGGTGTTGTGGCAGGCACCAGTCCCAGCTATTTGGGAGGCTCTGGCAAGAGAATCACTTAAACCCAAGAGTTTGAGGTTGCTGTGAGCTGTGATGCCCCCATACTCTACTGAGGGTGACATAGTAAGACTGTCTCAAAAAAAAAAGTGTATATATATAATTTATTAATAAGATATCTGGGCCAGGCACAGTGGCTCACACCTATGATTCTAGCTTTCTGGGAGGCCAACACAGGTAGATTGCTTGTACTCAGGAATCTGAGACCAGCCTGGGCAAGAGCAAGACCCTGCCTGTACTATCTCTACTAAAAATGTAAAAACCAACTGGGTGTTGTGATGGGTGCCTATAGTCCCATCTACTGGGGAGGCTAAGCAAGAGATAGCTTGAACCCAGGAGTTTGAGGTTACTGTGAGCTATGATGCCATGACACTCTAGCCTGAGCTACAGAGTAATAAATACTCTGTCAAAAAAAAATAATAATCTAGAGGAATAAATTAACATGAACAACATACTTTAAACAGAGGAATCAACATTGGAGGCATGCTTTCTCAGATATCAAAATATAATGCTAAAATATTGTCATATTAAAGCAGTACGAATTGGCCACTCAAAGACAGTCAGGTCCAGAAATATACCCAGAAAAATCCAGCTGTTCAGTAAGTGATGTTTTGTCTGTTATGAAGAAAAATAGCGATCCCCACATCACATCATATAATAAAGACTGAGGGGGAGAGTATTTAAAAACGTAGAATTAAACAAAGATAAGGTTAACAGGAAAAAAAATTTAAGGAGACACTTTTATAACTTTGAAATAAAAAGATATATACATCTTTTTTATATGTGGTATACATATTTAATATATATACATCTATACATTAAATATGTATACTGTATATATAAAAAGAAAATTCATACCAATCTTGAAAAGAGGCAAGAGATAATTGCTTGACTTTTGAGACCATGCCACAGCATTTATTAAGTCTACTTGACCAATTGTTACTCTTGAGAAATGATTGGTAACCATTATTTCTCTATGGATACCCCCCTCAGATACCAAAATACATGGATGTTCAATCCCTGATATAAAACGATATACTATTAGCATATAACCAACTCACATACCCTAGTATACTTTAAATCATCTCTAGATTACTTATAACACCTAATACCATATAAATACTATGTAAATACTTATAATATTGAATTATTTAGGGCAAGGGTGCGGAACTAGGTCCTTAAGTGTGATCTTTTGACTAAAGCTATATTTTAGAGAGCAAATTCTTTTATTTTTTATTAATATGTGTTTGTTCATCTTTTATATTTTATTTTATTTTAAAAATGAACATATTGGGTGGTGCCTGTGGCTCAGTGGGTAGGACACCAGCCCTGTATACTGAGGGTGGCAGGTTCAAACCCAGCCCTAGCCAAACTGCACAAAAAAATAGCCAGACATTGTGGAGGGTACCTGTAGTCCCAGCTACTCGGGAGGCTGAGGCAAGAGAATCACCTAAACTCAGGAGTTAGAGGTTGCTGTGAGCAGTGTGACACCACGGCACTCTACGGAAGGCAATAAAGTGAGACTCCGTCTCTACAAAAATAATAATAAAATAAAATAAATAAATAAAAATGAACATATTTAAAAATCCCAAAGAACACAATAAGTTTCAACAAAATAATCCTCCCAGATAAATCAGCACAATTAGGACATTGATAGGTGATAAGGGCTAAATTGATAGCTACTATGCTCACAATTTAGGTCTACCTCTACCCCTGTCCCCACACTGACTAGCACTTCTGCTGCAGGAGGCTGGTTGGCAAGAGTTTATGGGACTTGAGTACAACCATGTGTTATCGGCTTTTGAGGATCGTGCACTGCATTTCTGTTTGAAGTAGAATTTGTGAATAGTTATACACTCAACAGTATTTTTTAATTCTGTCTGCTTAGCAGCTCTTCATGTTAAAGAAGACCAAGAGAACATTCATGAAAGAAAACAGATTTTTTAATGAAGATTGGGAATTGCAATATTATCTTGTTTCTGCTGAAGATAAGATGATTTGCTTTCTTTATGCAGTAAAGAAATTCCATGCTCATCAGCATTATAACACTTATTAAGATCAGTGATATTTTAAATTAGAGGGAGAAGTATGAAAGCTTATATTGCAAAATTCAAAAATGAAAATGTGGCTCAGTGGGTAGGGCACCAGCCCCAAATACCAAGGGTGGTGGGTTCAAACCCAGCCCTGGCCAAACTGCAACAAAAAAATAGCCAGGCATTG
>NW_003852452.1:10369013-10370510 GCF_000181295.1 Otolemur garnettii
CATAGTTCTTGTCCTGGAGAACCAGGGCAGATACAAGATTTTTCTTTGCTAAGAGGAGTTACTTGCTTTGGGCACTCCTGTGAACAGAACATTTGGAATAGATACTTTCAGCAAATTCAAGATGAATGTCATAAAATTGGACTGAATTTGCTAAATTTAGTCAGTGTATATACAGATGGTGCACCTTCCATGACTGGAAAACATGAAGGGTTTATTATGCAGATTACAAAAATATTAACAGATACAGGTGCTCTCACTTTTTTTCCCATGTATCTTATGTCAGCCATATCTCTGCACTAAAGCTACGATTTTAAGTTACGCTTGGCAACAAGTGATAAGTATAGTTAACTATATTCATCCAAATGCACTAACAATCAACATCTGATAAGGGTACTTCTCTATAAGGTTGTAAGTTAATCAGTAAATAATGATAAGTTGTTAGTGTGCTGATACCTGATAGGGACATTAACCCTAAATGTTTCAGAGCTTTATTGCCCTGAAAAAGTTAGCCAGTCATATAACTAATTTAATGATCTTATTTAGCATTTTCTTCCCCCTCTGAGCATATAAGCAAATCACTGTTCTTCACAGTGATTTTCACAAACCAATTTTTGTCTTGCCTGCTGGTTCCTTCATAAATAAATAGAATCTTTATGGGTACTAACAAATTTATGTGAGACTTTTGTCTTTCAATATAATTGTGTGTTCAAAAACAAGCTATGGAATGATGCAGAAGAAAATTGGGGATGGAAATCGGAAATTAAACGTTTGTAACATGTCTGCATTACTTATATATTTTTAAGAAGTCCTGATTTAAAAAATGTTAATGTAAAAGGAGAGAAAAAAATGTTTCCACAATCTCTGTTCACTAGTAGAGAAATGGTTAAATAAACTATGGAACTTCTTTTCCTTAAAAAAATTCAACTGGGCAGTGCCTTTGGCTCAGTGAGTAGGGCACTGGCCCTATATACCAGAGGTGGTGGGTTAGAACCTGGCCAGGGCCAAACTGCCACCAAAAAATAGCTGGGCATTGTAGCAGGTGCCTGTAGTCCCAGCTACTCTGGAGGCGGAGGCAAGAGACTTGCCTAAGCCCAAGAGCTGGAAGTTGCTATGAGCTGTGATGCCACCGCAGTCTACTGAGGGCAAGAAAATGAGACCCTGTCTCAAAAAAAAAAAAAAAAAATTCAATCATCAGCTCCATGCCTGTAGCTCAGGGGCTGAGGTGCCAGCAACATACAGCAGAGCTGGCAGGTTCAAATCCAGCCCAGGCCTGCCAGATGACAATGACAACTGCAAGCAAAAAAAAAAGCCGGGCATTGTGGCTGGTGTCCCAGCTACTTGGGAGGTTGAGGTGGGAAAATCACTTGAGCCTGGGAGTTTGAGGTTGCTGTGAGCTGTGGCACCATGGCACTCTACAGAGGGTGACAAAGTGAGACTCTGTCTCAAAAACATATATATATATATATATTCAATCATTAAAATTATGTATATAGGCTC
>NW_003852452.1:10372281-10378589 GCF_000181295.1 Otolemur garnettii
GTCCCATTCCACTGAGAGGTAGAATTACAAAGACGCTGGTGAGAGGCAGACACTTGTCCCATACATGTGCCTTTCCCTATTAGCATCTAAAGGGTAAGGTAGGTCAGCTCTGATGCCACTGGCATGCACTTGCCTCCCCTGGGGTGGAGTTTTCTTCAATAGCAATACCTTCATAATAGGGAGGCTGGATACAAAAACAAAGCCAACAAGCTGCTGTTAATTCAGGCTTGGTAAGGTTTATTACTTGAAAAATACTGGCTAGCAATGCCCACACTTGGTGAGAAAGTGTGGGGTGGGTCATAGGGGATTAGTCAAAACATCTGTCTGGGAGGAGTTAATGGGGTCAGTTGGGGGGGCCGGTTTGGGAGGCTGTACTTGTGAGCTGGGACCTCGAGCTAGGTTGGGTCCTATGGGCTTTACCGTGGGCGTGGCAGGGAACCATTCTAATTTTTGGATGGTGAAGAGTAGCCCATTATCATATCCATTCCGGTATAGCCTTAGTCCCCAGGTATTTTCTACTTTCTATCCCTGAGCTTGCCGACCTCATATGAAAGTGAGTATTAGGGGATTACAAGGGGGGTTTTGACACCCTGTTGTGTTACTGCCTCTTTGGATTTGGATGAGGTCAGGAGAATTCTAACTGAACCAACCAGTAGACTCACAACCCCAAGCTGCACAGTAAAAGGCTTGTGGTCCTCCACACTGCCTTTCTTTGTCTTGGGATCTATCTGTTCCTGGGCAGACATAGAATTGGGTTTGAAGTAAAATAGCTCACTGGGATGATTCTTTACATCCAGGGAGCCATGAACCTGTCTGTCGTGAGTTCCAGGTTCTACTGGCAAGGGCACAAAGGTCAAACTGGAGGGTTGGCCACCAAGAGTTAGAAGGGTGGAGACCCAATGTCTGGCTTACAGTGTGCCCTGTAATGGCACTTATAACTTTCCGTGTGACATTGACTGGGTCATGAGGACTGGGGGAAACAGTACATATAGTTAGTAGAATCAAGCCGGTGACGAAGAGCGCTTGAGTTTTAGTTTTAGGGGATTGTCTTTGTCCTGCTGGCATTTTCATTGCAGGAGGTCGTCTTCCTGAATGGCAAATGGGTCCACAAGCTGAGTGTGGGTGTGATGTATCCAGAAGGCAATGACATCTACTTCGATGGCAGTGGGCATTATAAGGATCATGATGTAGGGTCCTTTTCACTGGGGTTCTAGAGTCTCACGGTGGTGGCACTTTACGTACACCCAGTCACCTGGATTCTATGCATGAGGTTCAGGAGTGGGGCTAGCCTTGTACAGAGCTTTGAGACTATCCCAGTTATTTTTCTGCACGCGCTGGTAACATTGTAGAGAAAGAAGAAAGCCAGGGTCATTTTTTAATTCTAACAGATCAGCTTTCAAATTGGGGATGATGGGGGGGTGGGCGCCCAAACATGATCTCGAAGGGTGTCAGCCCAATCATATAAGGGGAATTCTGGACCCTGTACAGGGCGTAGGGGAGGAGAGACACCCAGTCACCGCCAGTCTCAAGGGTTAATTTGGTCAAAGTCTCCTTCAAGGTTTGATTCATCCTTTCTACCTGGCCTGAACTCTGGGGCCTGTATGCACAATGTAATTTCCAATTAACCCCCAGAGTCTCTGAGAGACTCTGCACTACCTGAGAAGTAAAGGCAGGTCCATTATCTGACCTGACACTGCACGGAAGTCCAAACCTGGGCATGATGTCTAACAGTTTCTTTGCCACTACTTGGGCTGTCTCATGCTTGGTAGGGAAAGCTTCTACCCACCCAGAGAAAGTGTCAATCAATACTAAGAGATATTTGTATCCATATTTACCTGGTTTGACTTCAGTGAAGTCCACTTCCCAATATGCACCTGGTTTTGTCCCTCATTGGCAGGACCCTGGGTTCTGGGGATGTGGGGTGCTATTGGTCAGTTGACACGCCTTACTATTTCATCAATTTTGGCATTCTGGTTTTGAATTTTTATCTCTTCATGGCATAACAAGTCTTTCATTTTCCGAGTACCCATATGGGTTGAATGATGCCTTTGTTTTAAGACCTGTAGACCTAGCTAAGCAGGGAGGATGGTTTTTCTGTCACAAGTGCACCACCATCTGTTATACTTCTCCAGGGTATGAGCCATTGGGATCTGCTCTATCCATCGGAGATCTTCTGGTGTGTAGAGTTGTCTGTCAGGCAGGCAAGGAGGGCCTGGATCTGGGCTTTGGATAGGCAGTGTAGCTTCTGCTACCTGGGCTACTTCTTTGGCCACTTGGTCAGCTCGTCTGTTTCCTCTGGCCGCTGGGGTATCTTGTCTCTGGTGTCCTGGGCACTGCATTACTGCCACTTCCTTTGGGAGCCAGAGAGCTGCTAACAGAGTTAATATTTCATCTTTGTTCTTGACCGTCTTACCTTCTGCGGTGAGCAGTCCTCACTCTTGGTAGATTGCCCCATGGACATGCACCGTGGCAAAGGCATACCGGCCATTGGTATAGACATTTAGTCTCAGTCCTTTCCCCAGCATCAAAGCCTTTTTGAGGGCTATCAATTCAGCTTTTTGTGCAGAAGTGCCTGCTAGAAGAGGTTCTGCCCAAACAGTCTCGGTCTCAGTCACAACTGTAGCCCCCACATACCTGTACCCATCCTTGATGAAGCTGCTGCTATCTGTGTACCAGACAGCATCTGCATTTAACAGAGGCTGGTCAGTTAAGTCTTGGCGAATGCAGTGGACTTGAGCCAGGATCTCAGTACATTCATGGAGGGGAGCTTCCAGCTCTGGGTCCAGCAGGAGGGTGGCAGGGTTAAGGGTTGCTTTCGGCAAGAACCAGATTCTGGGAAGATTTAACAACAGGCTCTGATAATGGGTGAGGCGAGCATTACTTATCCACGGGTCAGGAGGCTGCTTCAACACCCCTTCTATGGCGTGGGGGGGTTGTGACCAACAATTCCTGCACCATTGTAAGTTTATCTGTGTCTTTGACAAGCAAAGCAGTGGCCATGATTATATGCAGGCATGGGGGCCATCCCGCAGGTACTGGGTCTAACTTCTTGGATAAGTAAGCCACCAGTCTGTTCCAGGGGCCTATTGCTTGAGTCAATACTCCTTTAGCTATTCCTTTATGTTCATCTATATATAGCTGGAAGGGTTTTGTGATGTCTGGGAGTCCTAATGCGGAGGTGGATAACAGCACCACCTTGAGTGCCTTAAAAGCATTTTCTCTTTCTTCTGTCCAGTGGAAAGGCTGTCCTTTTTTGGTGGCTTCATATAATGGTTTAACAATCTCTGCAAACCCTAAAATCCAAAGCCTGCAGAAGCCAGAGGCCCCTAGGAATTCCCGAACCTCCCAAAGTGAGGTGGGGGTCAGGATTTTTAGCACAGTATCTTTCCTGGCCTGTGAAAGCCACTTCTGTCCTTCTTTTAGCACATACCCCAAGTAACTTACGGCTTGTTGGCAGATTTGGGCTTTCTTTGCTGAAGCATGGTAGCCTAGGTCTCCTAGGGTGGCTAGCAGGTCCCAGGTCCCTTGCAGGCAGCCTTGTTCATCGGCAGCTGCTATCAGTATGTCATCTACATACTGAAGGAGAGTCAGTCCAGAGTGCACTTTACGGAACTCACCCAAGTCTTCATGCAGGGCCTCATCGAAGATGGTTGGAGAGTTCTTGAAGCCCTATGGTAGTCGAGTCCAGGTCAGCTGTCCATTGATTCCTTCTTCAGGATCGCTCCACTCGAAGGCAAACATAGCCTGGCTTTGTGGAGCTAGAGGCAAGCTAAGAAAAGCATCTTTTAAATCTAGGACTGTGTACCACGTTTGTGTTGGGGCCAGTGCACTTAGGAGTGTGTACGGGTTGGGCACGGTTGGATGTATATCCGTAACCTGTTTGTTAACTTCTCTCAAGTCCTGCACTGGGCGATAGTCATTTGTCAGAGGCTTTTTGACAGGGAGTAAAGAGGTATTCCAAGGGGACTGACATGGTGTAAAAATTCCTACTTTCAAGAGCCTTTGGATATGGGGTAGGATTCCTGTCTGTGCTTCTTGGGGCATCGGGGACTGAGGTACCCGAACTGGTTCGGCATCTAGCTTAAGTTCTACTATTACCGGTGGTCTATGGGCAGCATATCCTATGCCTCCAGTTTCTGCCTAGGCTGACAGAAAGGAACTCATCCATTCAGACACCTCGGCCACCAGTATAAGCACTGGGGGATGATGGAGCTGATACTCTTCTTCAAGCCTCAGGGTCAACACCTGGAGAGGGCGCCCCTCCCCGTCTGTGACTTGGGACCCTTCTCTTTTGAAAGTGATCTGGGCTTCTATTTTGTTTAAAAGGTCTCACCCAAGAAGCGGGTACAGACAGTCTGGAATGACCATAAATGTGTGGGATACCTGCCCATGCCCATGTCCACAGTTCTTCGGGTAGTCCATGAGTATTGTTTAATTCCAGTGGCCCGTTGGACCCAAGACTTTTTGGTGTCCATCTTGCCCTGGTCTGATACCAGGACTGAATGCTGAGTGCTCGTGTCCACCAAAGTCTATTGATGTCACCTCCACTTTGAGAGTTACCCTGGGTTCAGGAAGGGGCACTGAACCCTGACCCCTCTAATTGCTCAGTTCTCCAAGTTCTAAAACCTGAGTTTTTTACAGGTGAGATGGTTAGGACATTCTTTAGCCCAGTGTCCAAATTCTTTACAATAGGCACACTGATCTCTCTGCAATCGTTGGTGCCCTCGGAGGACTTCTCCTTACCTCCCTCCGCCAACCATCGCAGTCAGTCTTATTTGTCATGTGGCTCGGCTGTCGTGGCAGCCAACAGAATTCTGGCCAGGTCTTGAGTTTGTTTGGCCTGAGCCCGGTGTTTTTCTCTTCCTGGGTTTCTCTGTTGTTATACACTTTCTCTGCTACTGCAAGCAAATCTTGTAAAGATTTTTCAGCCAGCGTATCTACTCTCTGCAGCTTCTGTTTGATGTCCAGGGCTGACTGGTTAACAAAGGCCATAGTAACAGCGGCCTTGTTTTCCTCCAACTCCAGATCAAGGGGAGTGTAAGTACAGAAAGCTTCCATAACACTTTCTAAGAATGCAGCTAGAGATTCAGGCTTTTCCTGCTGCACATTCCCTACCTTAGCCAAATTGGTTGGCTTATGAGCCGCTTTACAGAGATGCCGCATGAGAGTCTGTCGGTACACCAGAGCCTCTCCTTACCTTCAGCCGTGTTGAAATCCCAGTTAGGGCGTGTGAGGGGGAAAGAAATGTCAATAACAGCTTGGTTGGTGGTAGGGTTGCCATCTTCCCCCAGGACTGTTTTCCTGGCCTCTGCCAGGATACGATCCCATTCTCAGTGGTGAAGAGGACCTGTAGTAGCTGCTGGCAGTCATCTCAAGTGGGCTGATGAGTAAAAAGGATGGAATCTAAAAGATCAATTACAGTTGGTTTCTCAGAAAACTTTGGATTCTGCATTTTCCAGTTATAGAGGTCACTAGTGGCAAATGGCCAATAGTGCAGGGGTTGTTCCCCATTATCATCGGGGGGCCTACTGCCCATAAAGGAAGGACAGTGGAATCTGCAGCCGGCACCTGCAGCCACTCTCGCTGTGCCCTCTGACACGTGCGGGGGGCTCCCCAATGGTCCTGAGGGACCAGCCACTGCTGCTGCTTCATTGTCCTGTGGAGGGAGACAAGGAGCCTGTGGCAGGGACAGATAAGAAGGAGGAAACAAGGAGTCTGGGTCATTCCCACCCTGTAGAACAGGATAGAGGGGGGCAATTGGTTGGGGACACTCTTTAAGTTTTTCTTTAAGAGCTAACACATTCTGAGGCTCTTCCTGCCTGGGTGGCAGGACGGCTTTCAGCCATGCTGGTGGATCTTCAACAAAGTCTTGCCAGGTTATAATGTATGGGACCTGATCCAGATGGCTGGACCAAAGCTGATACACTACGTCTTTGACCTGGAAAATAATGGGAAGATGGAAAGTTCCTTCCAGGGGCCACCCGACGTTAAAGGTTGGCCACTCATTCCTGCAAAATATTTCAAGTTTAGATTTTTTAACACTGAGACCAAGTTTCTGAGCTTGGCCTTTGAAGTCCTGGAAATGGTCTAAAATCAAAGATAAAGGAGTCATCTGCATCTGTCCCATGTCGCCCACTGTCACCAAAATGCACATGAAACACACAAAACATAAAACACAACAAAAAGCCAATATCTGGCCCTTACAAGACCGGTAACAAAACTGAAACTGGGGCTCGGCACCTATAGCTCAACCGGCTAAGGCACCAGCCACATACACCTAAGGTGGCGGGTTCGAATCCCCAGCCCAG
>NW_003852452.1:10378810-10385682 GCF_000181295.1 Otolemur garnettii
AAAAGAAACGAAACTGGGACAATGGCAGAATGCCAATCTGTGGGAGCAACCCGCCCCATCCATCCGGAAACACTAATGGAATTGATTCCACATGACCCCTTTCAGCAGGATCTGGGGATTCCACGTCCCAGTCCTCCACAGACGTGGGGGCCAGAATGTCTTCCAGAACCCTGGCCAATAGCCTTTCAGCAGAGCGTCCGCCTGGGCTCTCTTTCAGCTCAACCATACTACCAAAATCTTGGGCCCACATACAGACACAAACACTGACACACACTGGTATCAGAACACTCACTATTCTTCAGCCCTCTGGTTCAGAGTCCTTAGGGGTCTTGGGGAATCCCAGATGAGCCCACAAATGTTGTGCCCAAATTGTGTAGTTCCCAAAGCCTACTAGGAGCCAAGTCCAATGCAAAAGCAAAAGGGTCTTTATTGCAGCAAGGTTGAGCTTGGACTCCCAGGGGCTCTGCTGCAATGGATCCTAGCCGAGAGCCCTGAGCTCTAGGGCAGGTGGGGAGGGGGGTTATGGGGTTGGGATCATAGGTGGGGTTTGGGCAAGATCTGAGTATGGGGTAGTGCAGGATTGGGCACTAGTGGCCCAGTGATGTGTGCTCTGATTGGGTGGTAGGAATCATGAGATTATGGGGAAATACCTGGCAGGGAAACTGAAACTTATTTCTCAAGATGGTGGGAGCTGCCTAAAATGGCTGGTTCTCTCATATTCAATCATTAAAATTATGTATATAGGCTGAGTGCCCATAGTTCACATCAAAGCTGGCAGGTTGGAGCCCTACCCAGGCCTGCTAAACAACAATGACAACTGCAACCAAAAAATAGCCAGGCATTGTGGTGGGCACCTGTAGTCCCAGCTGCTTGGGAGGTTGAGGCAAGAAAATCACTTAAGCCCAGGAGTTTGAGGTTGCTGTGAGCTGTGATGCCATAGCACTCTACGAGTGTGACATAATGAGACTCTGTCTCAAATAAAAATAAAAAATAAAATTATGTATATAAAGATTATATTATAACATGTAAAACTTTTTCTTTTTTGAGACAGTCTCATTATGCCTCTTTTGATATGTTGTCTGGGAGTTTGAGGTTTCTGTGAGCTGTGCACTCTACTGAGAGGAACATAGTGAGACTCTGTGTCGTACAAAAAAAAAAACAAAAACCCTCATTAACAGAACTTACCTGCATACCCTCAATATACATAACAAACTGCTTGAGCCTGTCCAGTACTTTGTCTCTGATAAACAGACCCTTTCTCAAGCATTCCTTTCCCCTGACTCCTAGTCTTTTAGACAAAGCCTAACTCTTTGAGCCAGTTGTCAGCCAAAGACTCTTTAAACCCACTTCTAACCTGTAAGCCACCCTCTACCATGTTCCACTTTTTTTGGCCAAACCAATGTATGTTTTCCACATATTGATTTATGAGCTCACCTGTAATTCCTATCTCCCTAAAATGTATAAAGCCAAACTGTGATCCCACCACTGTCAGTCCACTTGCTCAAGGTTTCTTTGGGTGTGGCTCTGAGTCATGGTCCTTAAATTTGGCTCAGAATAACCTTCTTTAAATTATTTTACAAAGTATGGCTTCTGTTTTGTTAACAAAGAATTAACTATGGGCCACCTCAAAATATGCCAAATTAGTGTTACTTTGTGCTGAAGGCACTTGATAAACTATAGCTGCAGAAACTGTATCAGAGGTATCTGACCTGGCCTTACCTTCACGTAGCAAGGCATGAAAATTCCTGTGAGAAATATGACTTCCCTGCCTGTCTCAACACAAAAACATAATCTTTATCATCAGAGGCTGGGAAAAGATGCTGCAATGGGACTGTATAAATAAATATACTAAAATAACTTTTACTTTTCACTAGCTTTACATCTCCCTCCCCCATAGATCTCCTAGTGACTCCCCTAGAATTTACTGCCCTGAGCTGAGACCCCATTTGTGCTGTCATTTCTTCATAAATTTATCATTTTCTAAAAGTATAAAAGCTTCTTACTCTGGCTATTTCCTTGGGTCTTGGCTGTCTTTTGTGGGTCTCCATGTACACGTAAAACTCAATACACCTAAAAAAAAATTTTTTTTAAGCCAGGTGTGGTGGCTTGTGCCTGTAATACTAGCATTCTGGTAGGTCAAGGTGGGTAGATTGCTTGAGCTCAGGAGTTTTTTTTTGTTTTTTTTTTTTTTTTTATGAGACAGAGCCTCAAGCTATCCCCCTGGGTAGAGTGCTCTGGCATCATAGCTCACAGCAACCTCCAACTCCTGGGCTCAAGCAAGTCTCCTGCCTCTGCCTCCCAAGTAGCTGGGACCACAGGCGCTCGCCACAATGTCTGGACATTTTTTAGTTGCCGCCATCATTGTTTGGTGGGCCCAGGCTGGATTTGAACCCTCCACCTGAGGTGTACGTGGCTGGCGCCTTAGCCACTTGAGCCACAGGCGCCGAGCCGAGCTCAGGAGTTTTAAGACCAGCCTTGTTACTGGACAAAGAAGGCCCAGGCACCTGTCACTGTCCGCCCATATACAAACAAGGATAGGTCTACCAAACTTTGGTTGTCAGAAGGCCAGAGATTCTGGAGAACAGTGAGAGTAACCTCTCCAAGACTGTTCTGTTCTTCCATTTCCAAAACCACAGTTTAAAGTTCAAAGCAAACACCACATTAACCCTTATTTTAAATAATAATCAGCATAACTCTGAGACCTATTACATTTCCAATTCAAAAGTTAATATCCTAAAGCAATCCTCCTAAACTACTCAAGATGGGCCTTTTTAGGGTGGGAGCTAAATTTATAAAATAAGAATAGGAGACAGGAGGTGAAGGTCACTTAGGACCCAAACCACTCAGTCCAGCTGTGTCATGTTGTCCCTAGCCTGACAGACTCCATCTTATTTTCACCATACGTGCTCTCAGCTTGAACAAGAGTAAGACCCCATCTCTAAAAATAGTCATGGGGCAGTGCCCATAGTTCAATGGGTAGGGCGCTGGCCACATACCCCGAGGCTGGCAAGTTTGAGCCTAGCCTGGGCCTGCTAAATAACAATGACAACTGCAACAGAAAAACAGCCGTATGTTGTGGTGGGCGCCTGTAGTTTCAGCTACTTGGGAGACTGAGGCAAGAGAATCACTTAAGCCCAAGAGTTTGAGGTTGCTGCAAGCTGTGACACCACAGCATTCTACCCAGGGTGCCAGCTTGAAACTCTGTCTCAAAAAAAAAAAAAAAAAAAAACCGAGTATTGTAGCAGGTACCTGTGTTCCCAACTACTCAGAGGCTGAGGCAAGAGGATCATTTGAGCCCCAGAGTTTGAGGTTGCTGTAAGCTATGATACCATAGAAGTCTATAAAGGGCAACAAAGTAACACTCTATCTGAAAGAAAAAAAAAAAAGATAATTTTCTCCTGTCTTATATCAATTTGATTCCTAAAGGCAGACAAAGATCCCACTTAAGTACTAAAATGGGTAGAAGTGATTTTTAGGCTCTCCTGTAGAAGTTTAGAAAATAAATACTGTTTGCTTTAAAACATGTAATTTCAACCAAAGTTGTATCATACCATACAGATATTTGTTCAGAAAAGGAGTGTCAAACTTGTGTATAGGTTTGGTTGATCAGAGCAGATCTGAATGGGTTGTGATGGCACACATAGCTTGACAGCCTCCTCGTTTGGTCCTCACATAGCGCCTATCCACAAACAACAAATACCTTTTTTTTTTTGAGGCAGAGTCTCATTCTGTTGCACAGGCTAGAGTGCTGTGGTGTCAGTCTAGCTCACAGCAATCCCAAACTCCTGCTTCTCTTCACACCTCCCCACCATAAGTCTCCTGGAGACTCCCCTGGAATTTACTGCCTAGAGCCTAGACACCTTTGTGCTGTCATTTCTTCATAAATTTATCATTTTCTAAAAGTATAAAACTTCTTACTCTGTCTATTTCCTTGGCCCAGAGTTTGAGGTTGCTGTGAGCTATGATGCCACAGCACTGTACAACACCTGACTAATTTTTCTACTGTTCTAGAAGGCTAAAACAGTTGGATTTCTTGAGCTCAGGAGTTTGAGACCAGCCTGAGTAAGAGTGAGACCCTGTCTCTACAAATAGCTGGGCATTGTGCCAAGTGCCTTCAGTACCAGCTGCTTGGGAGGTTGAGGCAAGAGGATCGCTTGAGCCCAAGAGTTTGAAGTTGTTCTGAGCTATGACACCATGGCCTTGCTGGACCCTGAGAGGGCTTGTGAAGCTATTTTAAGATTAACTAGGACAGCACGTGCAGCCAACTCAGTAAGTGAGAAAGACTAGTTCTTGTGAGTGAGAAATAAGAGGATTTTGCTTTTTTCTTGCAAGCAGAATGGGGACTGAATACCTTTTTCCTGGCAGGGGAGGGTATCCCCAGAGAAAGGGAAAATCAAAAAGCTGAAGGAATTGGAACAAGGAAAAGTCAACTAATTTACTTTAAGCTAGCCATTGCTAAATTTCTTATCTGAACAAGTTTCTGGCCTATTGGGGACACAGCTTACACAAATACCCTGCTGAATCTGTGAACACTGTGAGGAAGATAATGGCCATAAAAGAGATTATGGCAAGACCTAGAATAAATTCATATTCTGGGTTGTTTCCTGACCATTAAACAGACAAAGGAGATACCCATTGGGGAGATTTGCATTTGGCAGGGGCAGACCAGGGGAACAGCTCCAGCCCTGAGATTTGGGCAGGAGGGCTTACATCCCTTATTGCAGAGGAAAATCCTCTGTGGTGGGGATGAGAGGAAAATGCCACTCTCCCAGGGATTCCTCAGAGGAGATTAACGCCAGTGGCATTTTACTCCACAGTGAACTAGCAGAGTTGAACACCTCCCTAGGAATCTGTGTGTATGACTCCAGGCAGGAAGCTTCCCTGACACAAGGCTCAAGTTGCAGAGTCTCAAAACTACTCAAATCCTTAACGTTAATAATAATAACAATAGGAGCTGATGTGCTCACTCAGAGAAACTGCTGATATCTTTGTGTCCTTCCTCAGCTTACCACCTGGGCATAAAGATTTGAATAAAAGCTGAGTGGAACAAACACTCAAGGCCACGTGCTGGAACCCACAAATGGGCAGTGGTACCCTGAACTCCCACCTTTGAAAATTCTATTCTGGGCTCTGTGCCTTAGCATAGTAGTTATGGTGCCAGCCACATATACCTAGGATGGCGGGTTCAAACCTGGCCCCGGGCAAGCTGAATAACAACTGCAACAAAAAAAGTAGCCAGGGCTCAGTGCCCATAGCACAGTGGTTATGGTGCCAGCCACATACGCCAAGGCTGGTGAATTCGAACCCAGGAGGGGCCAACTGCAGTAACAAAAAAATAGCTGGGTGTTGGGGCAGGCCTGTAGTCCCAGCTACTGGGAGGCTGAGGCAAGAGAATCGCTTAAGCTCAGGAGTTTGAGGTTGCTGTGAGCTGTGACACCATGGTATTCTACCTCAGGCCGCATAGTGAGACTCTGTCTCAAAAAAAAAAAAAAAAGAAAAGAAAAAGAAAATTCTATTCCGTGTCTCATGTCTCTTTCTTTATTTTCATTCCTAACTTTATATTTCTTCAGTTGGTAGCACCAGTTCCACAGGTCTTAGTGGACTCTGCCCCGGGGGACAGGATCCCAACATTTCTCCCCAGGGCATCAACTAATCTGCCCCACAGGAACACAGGGGATTAACTACGTGGCATCTAGCTCCAAAATCCGTGTTCCTTTTTCCTTTGTTTTCTGCAATTCTCTTAGGGATTATTTAGTATTTTAAGAAGTAAAAGTAATGGCTCCGCGCCTGTGGCTCAAGCGGCTCAGGCGCCAGCCACATACACCTAAGGTGGCAGGTTCGAATCCAGCCCGGACCCGCCAAACAACAATGACGGCTGCAACCAAAAAATAGCCAGGCGTTGTGGCAGGCGCCTGTGGTCCCAGCTACTTGGGAGGCCCTGGCAGAAGACTCGCTTGAGCCCAGGAGTTGGAGGTTGCTGTGAGCAGTGAAGTCACGGCACTCTACCCAGGGTGACAGCTTGAGGCTCTGTCTCAAAAAAAAAAAAAAAAGTAAAAGTAATGAAAATAGCTAAAGGGTAATCGGGTGGGTAATGGAGAATTAGGACATGAGAAACCAAAAGGATGACATATGTTATTGTTGCAAACACCCATTTGCTGATCAAGAGAAGTAATAAAAACGGAGTGCCTCTGGAGTTTGGGGCCATAGCTATCTCTCGTATAAAGCGTGTTGGCCATCCAGGCCCACTCTAAATTCCATTCTATTCCTATTGTTTTAATTTTCTTCATTCCCTTGTCACTGCCTAGCATTGGGGACACTCACAGGTTGTGTGGGGGATGGCTCCCTACACCTCCTTACCACTGGCCAAAAGATGGGGTCAGTGCTCCAAGTGGATTAGTTTCAGAATAATTTGTATAGGCAAAGTCTGGGGAGCTTAATAGCTTGTCAACACTTTCCATACAAGTGTAACTATAAAGCTAGTCCAACCTGGTTTAACTTTCTCAGCAAAAACAATGTAATAAAATGATAAGTTGTTTTTCAGCTACCATGGACCCTCAACCCAAGCATGCACAGATGAACCAAGTCTGTCTGATTTATGACCCCAGGGCAGCCAGAAGGAAAAAGCCAACAGGCTGGACCTAAGGGCTTGGATCAAGGAATGAGAACCAATTTAACACACTAATTGCTACACTAGAAACATTTTTTTTTCCTTCAGGCCTTGGTGTTTTATTATGAAAATAGAATAAAAACTTGGAAAATAGGGCTGGGCAAGGTGGCTCATGCCTGTAATCCTAGTACTCTGAGAGGCACGGTGGGTGGATTGCTTGAGCTCAGGAGTTTAAGACTAGCTTGAGCAGAGCAAGACCTCCTCT
>NW_003852452.1:10386073-10389869 GCF_000181295.1 Otolemur garnettii
CTGGAGCCCAAAGAGACTGAAGTTGTAGTGAGCTAGGATGCCACAGCACTAGCTATAGAGGGTGACAAAGTGATACTCTGCTACAAGAAAAAAAACTTTGATCATTTGTAATTCAATGAAAAATGTGTTAGTTTTTATTGCTTTCTGTATGTGTCATATGCAACTTATGTGGCACTAGAATCAATTTTTATGCTGCATGACACATGAGTTATACGTGACTCATGGCATAGTTATTGAATTTGTTCTTGAGAATTGAGTCTTGTCATTTCACAAGTATGTAGTTATGTACATACACAAGCAAACATACACAAGTGTGTAGTTATAGTGGACCTTGCTTGGTCCTGGATGACCACCCCTGAATCATATCCCCTGAGTATGTGTGACAATGTCACATTGCTGCACACTATCTTATCACATTCGTTCAAAGAGCCAACAGGCAAACAGTCAAGGTGAAAAGCGCAATAGGAAGTTATGGTAACTGGAGAACACAGTCCATACATGTGGTGCGCTTGGGTAGGCACTGGAGCAGTGCAACAGGAGGTGGTGGAGATGTGATGATTGACAGTGAAAACAGTGAGCAGAGGATTCACAGCTATGGACCTTGCCACCTATATACCAATTCTATATGCTTCACACAGCCTCCAGCCCAAACCTAGCCTGTTTTTGTTAAGATAGAGAAGAGGTCTAGGTTGACAGCTTAACACCACTACCACACAAAAGGAGTGAAACGGAGGAGGCCAATGAACAGCCAGCACCAAACCCACAAGGGCAGGAACTTGAGGTTAGGGACTTTTCTAGCTCCAAAGCATGTGCAGAATGGGGAGCTCATAACCTAGATGGTCTTGCTCAGCCTCATTAGCATGGTGAAAATCCTATGCACTGGCACCATCCATGATAGTTTACAGTTGCCATGGTAACCTCTCAAAGAGAGCCTAGAAGGAGAACCCTCAGTTCTAAGAAATTTCTACTTTTTTCTTCTTCATTTTTTCGAGACAGAGTCTCACTATGTTGCCTTTGGTAGAGTGCCATAGTGTCACAGCTCACAGCAACCTCAAACTCTTGGGTTTAAGTGATTCTCTTGCCTCAGCCTCCCAAGTAGCTGGGACTATAGATGCCTGCCACAACATCTGGCTGTTTTTTGGTTGTAGTTGTCACTGTTGTTTGGCAGGCCTGGGCTGGCTTTGAACCTGCCAGCTCTGGTGTATTTGGCTGGTGCCCTAGCTGCTGAGCTACAGGCACCAAGCCTCCACTTTTTTTTCTAAGAAAAATTAAGAATATTCTGGCCATCACTTAGCATATCATTATCCATACACATAAAAATAGAATGTGTTAAAACCCTAGGTCTTTCCCCCTCAGGAAGATAGACCCCTCCTCCTTTGGGATGTACTTTGGCTTTGTACTTCTGCTTTTGCAATAAAGACTGCTTGTGTAAATTGCCTGCTTATATCTGTGTTTGATCTGTCATGAGGTCGGTACCAGAACCTGTCCTTTGGCTTTGGGAGCCAAGGATCAGAGAACTCAAACTAGAACCTGACAAGTTAAATACAACTCACATGGCAGTGAATGGGTTAGAAGCAAGCCCTTGAATCACCTCATTGCATGATCCAACCAGACCCATCTCTCAGTATTACCCTTCTATAAGATCCAATCAGCTCACGCCTTCATACCTGCTGTCTAATAAAATCTGGAGCAGTTGCTCATGCCTATAATCCTAGCACTTTGGGAGGTCCAGGTGGCTGGATTGCTTGAGTTCAAGAGTTCAAGACCAACCTGCATGAGAGTGAGTCCCCATCTGTACTAAAATAGAAAAACTAGCCAGGAGTTATGGTGAGTACCTGTAGCCCCAGGTACTGGGGAGGCTGAGGCAAGATCGTTAGAGCCCAAGAGTTTGAGGTTGCTATGAGCTACGATGCCATGGCAGTCTCCTCAGGACTCTGTTAAAGAAAAAAAAAAATCTGCCCCCACACCACACAATGGTGATCTCAGCAGTGTTCTCCTGTCTCCTTGCCGGTCTACTTGCAATAAAGCCTTTTCTGTTTCCATAGCCAGGTGCCATGTTACTTGCTTCTACGCTCATCAGGAAGCAAGCTCTTTCTAGGTAACAAGGTCAGTGCATAGTTACAGCAATTTAGTTGTAAGCAGTGTTTTCTTTTTTGGGGAAGGGTGTATTAAACATATCACATTAAGCCTGCAATAGTCAAAAAGGTCTTTTGTCTCATTCTAAGGGTCTTTTATCTCAGATGCCATCTAATCTGAGCAGGAACCTAGGAAATAAGGAAAAGTTAATATCAAAAAGGTCAGTAATTAAGAAGTCATGCTCTATCAGACAAGAGAAAGCTATTAAGGTGTCCAAATGAAGGAGAGGAGGTCAAACTCCAGTACTTCACAGATGAGCAGATGATCCAATACTTAGAAACCCCCAAGAACTCTACCACAAGTCTCCTTGAAGTGATCAAAAAATACAGCAAAGTTTCAGGTTCTAAAATCAATGTACACAAATCAGTAGCCTTCACATATACCAACAATAGACAAGATGAGAGTCAAATCAAAGGTATAATACCCTTCACAGTAGCATCAAACAAAATGAAATCGTTTGGAATACATCTAACAAAGAACGTGAAGAATCTCTACAGAGAGAATTATAAATTACTGAGAAATAGCAGAGGACGTTAACCAATGGAAGTACATATCATGCTCATGGCCTGGAAGAATCAATATTGTTAAAATGTCAATAATACCCAAAGCAAGCTACAGATTTAATGCAATCCCCATTAAAATACTAATGTCTTGGGCGGTGCCTGTGGCTCAGTTGGTAGGGCGTCAGCCCAGCCCTGGCCAAACTGCAACCAAAAAATAGCCGGGTGTTGCGGCAGGTGCCTGTAGTCCCAGCTACTCGGAGGCTGAGGCAAGAGAATCACCCAAGCCCAGGAATTGGAGGTTGCTGTGAGCTGTGTAATGCCACGGCAGCACTCGACCACAGGGTGATAAAGTGAAATTCTGTCTCTACAAAAAAAAACCTAATGTCTTACTGTGAAAATCTTGAAAAAAATAATTCTGTTTTATATGGAACCAGAATCCCTTCCCCAAAATAGCCAACACAATTCTATGAAATAAGAATAAATTGGGAGGCATCACTTGACCAGACTTAAAGTTATACTACAAGTCTCTAGTGATCAAAACAGTATTTGCATAAAAATAGACATAGGGCTTGGTGCCTGTAGCTCTTACACAAGAGCTGGTGGGTTCGAACCCGGCCTGGGACTGTCAAACAACAAATGACAACCATAACCCCCAAAAAAGCCGGGCATTGGTGGTGGGTGCCTGTAGTCCCAGCTACTTGGGAGTCTGAGGCAAGAGAATCTCTTAAGCCCAGGAGTTGGAGGTGGTTGCTGTCAGTTGTGACACCACAGCACTCTACCAAGGGCAACATAATGAGACTGTCTCCAAAAAAAAAAATAGAGACATAGATGACATAGATCTCTGGAACAGAAGAGAGAATCCAGAGATGAAACCAGCTTCATATTGTCCTCTAATCTTTGACAAAGCAAAGAAAGCATTCACTGGGGAAAAGAATCCCTATTTAATAAACAGTGCTGAAGAACTGATTAGCCACATGTACAGAGGGAAACTAGACCAGCACCTCTCACCACTTGTAAAAATTAACTCACAATAGGTAAAAGAACTAAATCTAAAGACATGAAACTATAAAAACCCTAGAAGATACTGTTGGAAAATCTCTTAAATGTTATTGTCCTGGCTCGGCGCCTATAGCTCAACCAGCTAAGGTGCCAGCCAC
>NW_003852452.1:10390184-10397995 GCF_000181295.1 Otolemur garnettii
ATCAAGTTAAAAAGTTTTTGCAGCTAAGGACACAAAAGCAAAAAGACAACCTTCAGGGCTGGGTGAGGTGGCTCACACCTGTAATCCTAGCACTCTGGGAGGCTGAGGTAGGTCAATTGCCCTGAGCCCATAGGTTTGAGATCAGCTTGAGCCAGAGCGAGACCCCCATCTCTAAAAATAGCCAGGCATTGTGGTGGGTACCTGTTGTCCTAGCTACTTGGGAGGCTGAGGCAAGAGAATTGCTTAAGCCCAAGAGTTTGAGGTTGCTGTGAGTTGTGATGCCACCTCACACTACTGAGGATGACATAGTAAGACTGTCTCAAAATAAATAAATAATAGAACAGTTTAAAAAAAAAAAGACAACCTTCAGAATGGTAGAAGATATTTGCAAGCTACTGACCAAAGGAGCTAAGGAAATTTCACCCCAAAATATGACTACTTGATATAAAGAATTATTTGACTTAAAAGCCATTTGTGATCAGAAACCATTTGGAAGGGGCTTTCCCTCTATCTAAATAAAACTCTTTCCCTCTATCTAATAAAACTCTTTCCCTCTATCTAATAAAACTGAGTGATCAGATGAAAATATCACGGGAGTGAAACTCACTTCCTTTCCTCCCCCTGAATGCTAGCAGACTTGTTTCAAATCATTTAAAACACAATACTTGTGTCTCAGGTTAATTTACAAGTCAGTCTGTTCCCTTCCCACCCCACCCCCCATCTATTCATCCTCCCTAACAACCATCTGCCATATCTGTACTCCGCATTCTCCCCCTTCCTTCAAAAAGGCTTCTATAAAGGTATCTGACCATCATTGAGACATTGGGGAATCACTCTTGTGATTCTCCCCATGTACACAGTATTTGGAAATAAACATTTCTATTATTAATCTGCCTTAGTTGTGAGTTGAGCTTGCAGCATATTTTCATGGTGGGAAAGGGCACATCTCCCCTCTCCCCAACACTACAAATCTGACAAAGGGCTAATAACCAGAATCTACAATAAACTCAAGGGAATCAACAAGAAAAGAGCAAACAACCCCATTAAAAACTGGGCAAGAGACAGTTTCTGTCCATTCTCATGAGGACAGAAGAATGACCAACACAGCATGAAGAATTGCTCATTATCCCTAATTATCACTGAAATGCAAATCAAAACCACTTTGAGATATCACCTAATCCCCCTAAGAAGGGTCCACATCATACGATCCCAAGGCAACAGTTGCTGGGATGGACTAGTCATGCCTGGTTGGTGGGACTACAAACTATAACACCCTCTATAGAAAGAGGTACAGAGATTCCTCAAAGAACTAAAAGTAGACCTACCATTTGACCCTGCAATTCCATTACTAGGCATTTATCCAAATGAAAAAAAGGCATTTTACTGTTACTAGAATTTCTTTCTTCAGTAGGTTCTTGGTCTTGGGGATTGAAAGAATGAACCCAAGGACCCCAGATCAATGGTAAGACGGGATTTTATTAGAACGGAATACAGAAGGAGAAAAAAGCAGCAGAGCTTCTGGCAAAGGGGAATACCAAGAAGTCTTCCACTTGAGTCTTTTGTCTAGGGATATATAGCACTAGGTCTTTGTGGGTGTTTTTGCCTCAGGGAAGGTGTTAGGGTATGTACTCCCTACTCAAGGTGGAGCCACCCAAAACCTTTCAGGCTGCTTTGTTCATGACTTTGCTAGAGCCCAGAGGATGTGGTCTGGAAAGGATAGCCTATTTGTGCCTAGATTTGGTGGTCTGATTTCTAAGTTCACCTGGACCTAGAGAATGAGGGGGGGGTCCTCTGTCCAGCCCTGAGGGGGGAAGCCTGTATCATTACCACATGGGCATCTGCATTCAGGTCACAATGTTAAGGATGTGCAAACAACCCTCATGCTCATCAACACATGAACAGATTAATAAAACTGTGGTGTATGTATATCCTAAACAGCCATAAAAAGATGGAAATTTTCCATCATTTGTAATAACCTGGACGGATTTGGAGAACATTTTCCTAAGTAGTACATGAATGGAAAAACAAGCACCACACTCAAAGCCAATTTGAAACTAGGAGATAAACAATTACAGACCCACACAAGAAAAAAATCTCAATTAAATAAAGTAGGGGGGCTCAGTGCCTGTGGCTCAAGCAGCTTAAGGCGCCAGCTACATACACCTTAGCTGGCGGGTTCGACTCCAGCCTGGCCTGCCATCAACATTTTGGTTGATGGCTGCAACCAAAAAATAGTCAGGCATTGTGGCTGGGGCCTGTAGTCCCTGCTACTTGGGAGGCGGAGGGAGGGGAATCACTTCAGCCCAGGAGTTGGAGGTTGCTGTCAGCTGTGATGCCACCGCACTCTACCAGGGTGACAGCTTGAGGCTCTGTCTCAATAAATAAAGTAAGGGAAAAGGGGAGAGGGAGTTCAGTAGCTTCCCACCCAATGGATACAAGGCATAGATATATATATATGGCCCATTCCCTGGGTGCAGGACACAGCTATTACTCAGACTTTAACCTTTCTTATGTAAAGTATGAAACCTAATTATTTTTTTTTGAGACAGAGTCTATGTCCCCCTGGGTAGAGTGCTGTAGTGTCACAGCTCACAGCAACCTTCAACTCTGGGGCTCAAGTGATTCTCTTGCCTCAGACTTGCAAGTAGCTGGGACTACAGGTGCCTGCCACAGCAAGTGGCTATTTTTTTTTTTTTTTTTTTTTTTGTCGTTTATCAGGCCTGGGCCAGGTTTGAACCCGCCAGCCTTGGTGTCTGTGGCCAGTGCCATAACCAGTGAACAATGGGCTCTGAACAGGAAACTAATAATTTATACCCTCGTATTAATCCGATTTTTTTTCTTTCTTTTTTTTAGAGACAGAGTCTCACTTCAGTGCCCCTGGTAGAGTGCTGTACCGTCATACCTCACAGCAACCTCCAGCCCTTGGGCTTAGGCAATCCTCTTGCCTCAGCCTCCCGAGTAGCTGGGACTACAGGCGCCCACAGCAACACCCAACTATTTTTTTATTGCAGTTTGGCCGGGGTCGGGTTTGAACTTGCCACTCTGGTATATGGGTAATGTAACCAGATTTTAACATTGGTAAAGTGGGACACCATTGGCAGGGGGTTCTTAATTACAAATTTAGTCCATATGGAGCAACAAAAATTTTCATAGAACACAAAAATAGTATTGTAATACATATTTTTTTAATTTCAACATAAGTACAATTTACAATTTTTAATATACATTAAAAAAAATTTATGTATAGGGCAGCGCCAGTGGCTCAAAGGAGTAGAGCACTGGTCCACCTGAGTGACCTTGCCCAGGAGGGGAGTAGGAAGTTTACATTAGCCTTTTCATTTCCAAATGAAGTTATATTAACCTCTTCATTCCCAAAATGGAGTTACATGAACCTTTTCAGCAGCCGAAACCATATATTCCCTTGCAGTTGTCCCGCTGTTCCCTAGCTTGTCGTGCATTCTTTCCAAAAATCGGGAGTTTTTTAAAACGCCACGGGATGCGGGACAAATTGTTAAAAATCGGGACTGTTCCGCCAAAAGTGGGATGTCTGGTCACCTTATATATGGGGCTGGCGCCCTACTCACTGAGCGACAGGCACTGACCCTAATTCTAAATTTTTTTAAAAAAGGAAGTCATATTCTGTTACTCCATGTCCAAAGTTAACCTTCCTCAGGACCTAACAACATTTAGAGGCTCTAAATACATTATCCACTCTGTTGCCCAGTCTAGAAGGCAGTGGTGTGATTATAGTTCACTGCAACCTCCAACTCCTTAGCTAAAGCGATGCTCCTGCCTCAGGAGGGCTATAGGCACGCCAACCACACCCTTGCTAATTTTTCTATTTTTAGAAAGAGACCAGTTTTGCTCTTGCTTAGACTGGTCTTGAACTCCTAACTAAAGGGATCTTCCAGCCTTAGCCTCCCAAAATGCTAGGATTACAGACACGAGCCATTCATTTTCTTTCACACTTATTTACCTCTGACCTGTTGATCCCCCCTTTTCAAGATTGACTATCTCTTGGGTGCACTTTGTCATCGTTGGCCAACACCTGCAAAGAACAATGGGTGCTGAGACCAGCAGCAACAGCCAATCTCAGAAACTCGTCAGAAATGCAAATATTGAGACCCACCCCAGACCTGCTGTTTACACTCTGCAATTTTGCTGCAGGTGCTTTTCCCTTTTAACAAACCCTGCAGGCAGTTCTGATACTAATTAAAGGTGGAGCTCGGGAAGTTTTCCACAGCCTGCGGTTGAATGCGCGATAGGCGTGGCTGGGGTTAGGGACTCATCCGGGCGGCACTAGGACCGCGGCGGTGCGAACCGGCTGCCACTGCCGCCGCCGCCGCGGGCCCGGGGCGGGGCCCAGCTGTTCCGGGAGCCGGGCCTCACTCCTCGACCCGCCCCTAGAGGCGGACCCCACTGGACTTAAACTCCTGGACCCGGGAGGCCCGCAGTGTTCTCCCCGCTCGCCTGGCTTGTCCTCTACTCCCCGCCGGTAAGTGGGAGCTGAGCTCCCGGCGGCCCCGCGCTCGCCCGGGGAGGGGCCGGGCAGGCCGGGGGGAGCCGAGAGCCGGAGGCGCCGGCGGGCAGGGCCGGACGCGCGGCAGGGAGCGCTTTTGTTCAGCGAAGAGCGCGGAGGGGCGGGCGGCGGGCGGCTCGGAGCCCCGGGCCTTAAAGGCTCCCACTCCCTGCCCGCCGCCACCCGGAGCTCGGCGGGGCTGGGCGCTCTGGCCCGCTGGGCAGGCCCGGCTCTCCACCCGGAGGGCGGCGCCTCGCTGGCTGCTTTCCTTAAATTGCTTTCCTCCCTGCCGTAGAGGTCGCAGGAGGCCGGGCCAGGACGCATTTTGTGAAAATACGAGGTGATTGCTTAGGCTGGTGGGTTTGAGAGCTGTTTATGTTTCTGTTTCTTTCCTATATTCCAGACTGAAACCCGAGATCATTGTTTTGCTTTTTTACTATTTTCTGAGCGTTTCTCTCCTCCCCGCCCCCATTTAGCCGAAGCCTCCTGAACAGAATCGCTCTGCTGGCAGCTCCAAGTGGCCCGCGAACGCTTCTGTGCCCGGGATGCTTTCTGTTCCCCAGCAATAGTTAGTTCCTGGAGGCATCCTCAAGTGCACAAATGCATACCTGTCTTCGGTGTTCTCGAGGGACAGAGATTCTCTAAGCCAGCGTCCTTAGGGTTCTGAGTTTAGCAGTAAGCTTTCGGGCAATCATTTCTACGAAAACCATTTATTTGTAGTACTTTAAGTGCCTGAAGAAAGAGAAGAACAGGGATGTGTAGGAGCTTGAGATGCATTTTAGCAGGCGGGCCACAGAGCTTCTTTGAGGGTTGTATTTTTCTGCTAAATGTGTAAGCAGTTTCATTCATTGTTAAAGAGTTTATTGTTTATTTCCACCTGTACAGTCGGATTCTCTTTCATTACTCTAATACGGAAAAATTACTAAGATAAAACGGTAGGACAGAAGTGGACCTGGAAGTGTGCGCCTGAATTCTAACTTAAGTGAATGGTATTGTGAAGTGAAACCTACTTTCTGTTTCTTGGCACACTTAAGAATTCAGTAAACCTAATATGTTTTTAATTCAACCTCAAGGAAAAACAGTTTTGCACAGCAATTTCATAGCAAGTAAACACATTAGCGTGTGCTTTTTAAAATTATAAAATGTTTCTTAACTGTCCGTAGGTCCAGGGAACTGAACAGTCTGTGTGGAGAGAGACATGTTTCGAGGGAAATGGGAACACATACAGTAATTACAGAGTAAAAACATTTTTTAACGGTAAGTATATCACTTCCAAGCATCCTGCCCTGATTTGGCCAGGCAGTTATTCATACTGTACTATAGAGTAATTTATTTAGTATGGAATAAAATTGTTAACTTGGTGAGCCAACAATAGTTAAAAATTAAACTGTAAGACAATGGATTTGATGACAAAGCTTGAGAAGAAAAAATGTTGGCATAGTAGTGAGAATTTAGTTGTTTATCATAGCAAAATAAGGAAGAGGTTATTTATGGTGAGGTGACTCTTGGAAGTTACCCAGAGGCAGTATCTATACAGTGACAGCAAAATTAACTTTTGCACCTCACTTTTCTCACCTGTAAAACGAGGAAAACAATAATGCTTACATCATAAGACTGTTGTGGTAAGTTACAGGAGTTTCATACATAACATGCTTTTTTGATTTTTATTGTGTTGTTTTTGAGGCAGAGTCTCACTCTGTCACCCTAGGTAGAGTGCTGTAGCAACCTCAAACTCTTGGGTTCAAGGGCCCCTGCCAGCACACCTGGCCAGGTTTTTTTTTTTTTTTTCCCCTCTGTAGGGAAAGGGTTTCCCTCTTGATCAGGCTGGACTTAAAACACCTGAGCTCAAAATAAATCCACCTGCCTTGGCCTCCCAGAGTGCTAAGATTACAGGCATGAGCCACCAGACCTGGCCCTGTAATAGTACTGGCACGTGCTAAGTGCTCTATAAATTTGTAGTTATTGTCATGTTGGGGAAAATATATTTTATGGCCTAACTCATGTAAGGGTATGTCTTACAGAAAATTCAGTCTGCAAACTTAAACTAAATAAATTCATGAGCTTTGTGATAATTAAACCCATCCTCTGTGTTCTCTTTACTGTAGGCTCTCTTTTTCTTAAGACAGACCAGTCCTCACTGGTCTGCATCTGGTTTTACCTGCAGGCTTGTTTGAAATTAAAAAAAAAATGTCTCCCTTAACTTCTTGCAGCCAAGGGAAACTTGCCCTGGGCCTAGAGCTTTGTTTTTCCCTATTATCTCTGTGATTGTAGAAGAATCTCTCTTCCCTTGTAGATTATCAGTATCTTGGGAGCTCAGATGGTTAGGGAATTGATCTAACATTGTTTATAAAGGTGAATTTCAAGGATCTTGGTTTCTTTAATCAGGTGTCCCTCCATCTCCCTTTGGAAACACAATCTATTATGTAAAACAGACAAGGCAAGTATTCAATTTGAGACAAAGCCAGCCAATGATTACTCACCCTGGCTGTAGAAACGCAAGTTAATGTTTTCTGGAAGTTAGCTTTGTAAAGAAGTTATGTTGAGGACCTTGAGAAATTTTACATGGTTTGTTGGAAGGCAATTATGCAGTGCTTAAACTACTCTTGACATTCAAGTATACTGAGTGAAGGAAGAGCAAAGTTGGAGGCTGGCCTGTTCTAGTCTTAAGTGAGATTACAACTACAGTATAGTTTTCTCCTCATGGTTATAATAGTTGTAAAGAGATAATGACAGTAACTTAGATCCTCCTGAGACAGATCAAATTACAAGGCTTCATTTGTAAATAAAAGTCTTAACTTGTGATTAAAATTACAAGGTGTGGGCGGCGCCTGTTGTTCAGTGGGTAGGGAGCTGGACCCATATATCGGAGGGGAGGTTGGTGGGTTCGAACCCTGCCCTAGCCAAACTGCAACAAAATAAATTACCTGGGCATTCTGGTGGGTACTTATAGTCCCAGCTACTCAGGAGGCTGAGGCAAGAGAATCGCCTAAACCCAGGATTTGGAGGTTGCTGTGAGCTGTGATACCATGGCACTTTACTGAGGATGAAAGTGAGATTCTGTCTCTAAAAAATAAAAATAAAGTAAAATTATAAGAGGTATTAAAAGAAAGTATATTGTCCAATTAAGTTTTTCTCCCCTTCCCAATTAAGTTTTTAGGAACAGAAACTATAAGCAGATTATTTTTTGAGCCCCTGAGGAGAATTTATTAGATTGTGTACATTTAAAATTTATGTAGCATGACCTTCAGATTTGGAGGGATTCAGGATCTGAATCTGAAAAGAAAGTTGTTGG
>NW_003852452.1:10398289-10403490 GCF_000181295.1 Otolemur garnettii
GCCAAGCCAAAAGAAAGTTTTGAAGACTTAACACGCTGTATCTTTGAGCTCTGCTGTCCTCCCTCCAATGGGAGGCCCTGCCATCCCCATCCTTCCTCAAGGTGCACAGAGCTTGCCTTTTTTCTGTTTGTTCTACCAAATTGTTTAACTCTGGTTCATGTGCTCGTGTCTGTGCTAATAACAGGAAAGTGCTGTGGTTTTTTTTTTTTTTTTTAAACTACTGCTTAGAGATGTAATTCATATACCATTTATCTATTTACATGTAGTATACAGTTTCAGTGGCTTTAGTTCAAAGTTGTATAACCATCACCACTGTAAATTTAAAAACAAAACCCCAGAGAAAATCTCCATACTCAGTAGTAGTGACTCCACCATTTTTCCTCAACCTACTCATTCCTAGGTAACCATTAATCTAATTTTTGTATCTGATTTACCTATTCTGAACATTCATATAACTGAGATTGTTTGGTAGATGTACCGTCTTCTGTGACTTTTTCACTGGCATGTTTTCAAGGTTCATTTATGTTGAAGCTTGTATGTACTTGTATTACTTTTTATTGCCAGATAATATTTCTTTGTGTGGATATGCCACCTCTGTTTATTCTTTCATTAGTTAACAGACCTTAGAGTTCTCTTCACTTTTTGGCTACTTTGAGTGCTGCTTTGATTACTCCTGTGCAAGTGTTTCTGTAGACCTGTGTTTTTAATTCTCTTTGAGTAAATACCCAGGAGTGGAATTCCTTAGTCATGGTAACAAACCATTTACCCTTTTGAGGAACTGCCAGACTATTGTCCAAAGTAGATGCACAGTTGTATACAGCAGCGTATGAGAGTTCTAATTTATCCATATCCATACTAATACTTTTCTTTTTGAAGATTGTTTAGACATTTTTCATTTTTCTATGAATTTAAACATTAAATTCTCAGTTTCTGCAAAGAAGCCATCTGGAATTTTTGATAAGGGTTCCCTTGACTCTGTAGATCAATTTGAGCGATATTGCCATCTTCACAATAGTATCTTCTAGTTCATGAGTGAGGGATTGTTTCCATTATATTTAGGTCTTTAATTTCTTTTTTTGTTTTTTGGTAGCAGCCGTCATTGTTGTTTGGTGGGCCCGGGCTGGGTTTGAACCCACCACCTTAGGTGTGTGTGGCTGGCACCTTAGCCACTTTAGTTACAGGCACCAACTCAGGTCTTTAATTTCTTTTAGCAATATTTTTAATAGTGTATAGATTTTTTTATTACTTTTAAATTTACTCTGAAGTTTTGGATTCTTTTTGATATTACTATAATCGTCTATAAATACAAATAGTTT
This sequence comes from Otolemur garnettii, assembly GCF_000181295.1. NCBI lineage: Eukaryota > Metazoa > Chordata > Mammalia > Primates > Galagidae > Otolemur > Otolemur garnettii. Next base: position 10,399,606 of record NW_003852452.1, read on the forward strand.
TTGTATGTTGCTCTTGTATTCTGCAACCTGAACAAACTATTAGTCGCTTTTTAGTTGATTCCTTATGATTTTCTACATGTAAGATTACTTATGTCATTTGTGTCTATATTCATAAAGAGATTGGTTTGTGGTTTTATTGTGATTTCCTGTTTTGGTATTAGGGTAACATCGGCCTGGTAGAATTCAGTAGGGTAGTGTTTCCTCATCCCCTGTGTTTTGGAATTTTTTGTATAGAATTGATTTTAAATCTTTAAATTTTTAGTGTGATTTGCTAGTAAAGCCATCTGAATCTAAGCATTTCTTTGTGGGTGTTTTCCTGGTTAATGATTCTTACATTTCTATTTTTTGTCAGTTTTGGGAGGTTTTGGAGGTGTTGTCTTTCATCTGTGTTATCTAATACATTGACATGTAGAATTGCCTTGTGATCTTTCTTTACGGCTGTAAATTTGGTAGTACTATCTCTTTCATTCCTGATTTCATTGATATTCTTTTTCCTTGGTCAATCTAGCCAAAGGTTTGTCAGTTTGACCTTTTTAAAGAGTCAACTTGAGGTTTTGTTGCTTTTCTCTATTTTTGCATTTTCATTTACTGATGTTTATGACAGCAAAGGATACAACATAGAACCAACAGGAAAAACTATGCACAGGCAAACTCTATGGAGACCCAAGTACAGCTTACAAAGTCTCCTTTTAGGAGAGCTGCATGGGCATACTTTCTCTGCAGCTGTGGACTGCAGGGACACATGGTCTTAGGAAGCCTTTATATTCGTTTAAAATTGGACCTCAAAAAGCATTTTGTTTATGTAGGCTTATATTATGTATTATCAATATAATCCACTTAAAAGTGATAATAAATCCTTACATGTCAAAAAACATAATTTATGTTGATTTTGGAAAATAATTGGGAACATTGGCATTGTTTTATGTTTTTGCACATCTCTTTAACGTAGAGGATAGTTGCATTTTTAAATCTGCTTCTGCATTCAGTTTTTTGCCATGTGCTGTTTTGGTTGAAATACTTGAAAGTTGCTTATTGGATGACTGAAGTTCATCTAAGCCTGGTCACTGCTTCATTATGTCCTGAAGACTCAACTACTACATATCCTGATTGGTTTGTTGTTGGACAAATTATTGCAGCTAGGGGGGTGAATTGTGAATTGAGGGTTGGGTTTGGTTAGTTAACAACTGAGTAATTTTCATTTCTTCTCACCCAGCAAAATTTTTTTTTCTTTTTTTGAGACAAGAGTCTCACTGTGTTGCCCTCAGTCGCGTGCTATGGCATCACAACTCACAGCAACCTCAAACTTTTGGGCTTAAGTGATTCTCTTGCCTCAGCCTCCCAAGTAGCTGGGACTACAGGTGCCCACCACAACATGTGGTTATTTTTTTGTGGCAGTTGTCATTGTTTAGAAGGCCCACGCTGGGTTTGAACCCACCAGCATCAGTATATGTGGCCAGTGGCCTAACTGACCTAAGGGCACTGAGCCTCACTCAGCATAATTCATATAGTTCTTTTAAATGCTTATGGGGGAGCAAGACCTTGGACCCAAGGGGGTCAAGTTTGGGGGGACTAAAGAAGGGCATAGACTGTTCATTTAGTTTATCCCAGATACCACCCCTAGCATAACCCTTAGCCAGTGGAAGATCTTAAAATCTAAGGACTCTTAGAAACACTTAGCAACTGAAGACCTTGGGAGTGGATGTCTGTGGGTAAAAGCCTGAATACTTTGTCCTATGAGTCATAGTTTACTGTGGTCTCCTGATTAAGGGAAAGCTATGACTCTGAATTTGTCAGATTGCTGGATCTGTCATCCTCTACCTGATAGAGGTAGATTTGGTCCTATTGGTCTGTTTTTTGATACTTCAAGTCCCTTGCATCTTTCTTTTTTTCTTTTTTTGAGACAGTCTCACTATGTTGCTCTTGGTAGAGTGCTGTGGCATCACAGCTGACAGTAGCCTCAAACTCTTGGGCTTAAGCAATTCTCTTGCCTCAGCCTCCCAAGTAGCTGAGCCTATAGGCACCTGCCAAAATGCCCAGCTATGTTTTGTTGCACTTGTCATTGTTTAGCTGGCTGGGGCTGGATTTGAGTCTGCCACCCTACATGTATGTGGCTGGTGCTGTAACCACTGTGCTACAGGTGCCAAGCCTGCATCTTTTTATTTCTGACCTTTGGTCTTTTTGGGTTTTGTTTTTTTTTTTTCTTCTAAGACAGTCTCAAGCTGTTGCCCTGGGTAGAATGCTGTGGCGTCACAGTTCACAGCAACCTCCAGCTCTTGGGCTTAAGCAATTCTGTTGTCTCAGCCTCCCAAGTAGCTGGGACCGCAGGCGCCTGCCACAAGGCCCAGTTGTTTTTTGGTTGTAGTTGTCAGTTGTTTGGTGGGCCCGGTCTGGATTCAAACCCGCCAGCTCCGGTGTATGTGGCTGGCGCCCTAAGCCACTTGAGCTACAGGCTCTGAGCCCTAACTTTTGGTTTTATAAAAGTCTGTATTTCTTACCCTGTGGCAACACAATGCTTCAGTTGAGGGACAGCCAGAGTAGACATGGGAATGTGAGCTGTAATGACTGAGGTAAACAGTGGGGACTAACAATTTCATTAGATTTCTCTTTAGAGGCATTTTAGCTTGAGTTTACAGGAAGTGTTTAGTCCTACTCAAGGAGTTTTGTACACTTAAAGAGGTAGAAAATTGGCTTACCATTGTTTTAAGAAGTAATTCATACATTCCTAGTACAGTTTGTACCTGAACAGAATATTGTGTGTTATACTTCCCTGCCAACACTGATCTGTTGTGTATACTCGGAGCAGTTGTTGGGGCTTTTCAGATGTTTAAGACTACCACCACTCTAATGAATCATACTTTTGCAGTTTTTGGCCAGGGCTAGGTTTGAACCCGCCACCTCTGGTATATGGGGCAGGTGCCCTGCTCCTTTGAGCCATAGGCACCACCCAGAATCATACTTTTTTTTGGAGACAGGAGTCTCACTTTGTCATCCTTGGTAGAGTGCTGTGGCATGACAGCTCACAGCAACCTCAAACTCGTGGGCTTAAGTGATTGATTCTCTTGCGTTGGTCTCCCAAGTAGCTGGGACTACAAGTCCCTGCCACAACACCAGGCTATTTTAGAGATAAGGTCTTACTCTGAGTCAGGCTGGTCTTGAACCCGTGAGCTCAGGCAGTCCACCTGCCTTAGCCTCACAAGTGCTGGTGTTACAGGTGTGAGCTACCTTGCCCGACTGAATCATACTTGAGGTGGGCACCTAGATAGATGGCTCCAAAGTGAATTACTAGGCAGAATTCCAAAGAACACTCACTGACTTACTCTTCATGTGTTCTTTGTGATCTTTAATTCCTCTTTAGGGAATAATATAACTAGAAAACAAGGTCTGAAATTTGTCTCTGTCTTCTCTCTTCTCTTAAGGCACATCAAAGTAATATAAACACTCTGCAGCCTGCATGGTGATAGTCACATTGGTTTGAACTTCTGTTGGCCAGTCAAGATAAGGGATATATATATGATTGCCAACACCTCTTGGTGCACCTAGATAGTTAAGAAAAGTAGAGCAATTTATTTCTTAGTCTCCCAAGGAGAAAGCTGTGTGCTTCTCACTGGTGAATCTTGATGGCATCTGGTATATATTCAGCTGGGTTGGCTCCATATAGGGAACCTAGCTGTGGCCTGTCCTACATCTTCCTGGGAGTCAAGAGTTGTAGTCTCTTTCATTCAATCCCGTGTTGCCCAAGACAAAGTACAATGACCTGATTGATGGCCTGTGTGTATAAGTAGGATTTGTAGCTGGATACATGAAAGATGGTGGTAGAGCTGTAGCTGAACAGCTTCACCATGATGCCCTCATGACTTGCTCTTCACACAGACCATGCAGGCAAAT
>NW_003852452.1:10404642-10411880 GCF_000181295.1 Otolemur garnettii
TATGACAGAGGACACAGAAAGCCAGAGCTGGTTTACATTGAATGAATCATACTACTTTTGGAATTCTTCAAAAGTAGCTTTGCCCTGGATTATTGGTGTTTGTGGTTTTGTTAATTTCACAGAAGCATCTATAGTTTCTTCTAATGCTTATACTACAAATCAGTTTTTCAATGAAAAATAGACTTTTCCTCAGTTGAGCCGTATCAGTGGATATTCTCCAAATAAAACGTAAGGTAGGTGGAACTTGGAATGCCGTCAAGGAAACTTTAAATTTAAAATACCAGAGGGCTTGGCATCCATAGCACAGTGGTTACGGCACGGCCACATATACTGAGGCTGGCCAGTTCGAATCCGACCCAGGTCGGCTAAACAACAATGACAACTGCAACAAAAAAAATAGCCGGGCCTTGTGGTGGGTGCCTATAATCCTAGCTACCTGGGAGGCTAAGGCAAGAGAATCACTTAACCCTAAGAGTTTAAGGTTGCTGTGAGCTGTTTCGCCAGGGCACTCTTATCAAGGGTGGTGTAGTGAGACTCTCTAAAATAAATAAATAAATAAAATACCAGAGGTATTTTTTTAGGTACAAGAATAGTGTTTTATGTATATAAATTATATATTTCAAGAAGTCATATTTTTGAGGCACTGAAGTGTTTGCCAGTGAAATCATGAGATGTCTATGGTTGGCATAGAGAGAAGAGAGAGTAGTTATGTAGTTTAAATAGAGATTTCTCTAACTTTGATGTTCAGAAATTTCAGATAATATTTATTCATTCTGCAAACATGTTGAATCCTGCTGGATTTTATCTAGATATGTATCTTCTGAGTTGCTCTGAGGCAGTGTTTTTTGTATCTTTTGTCTTGGCTATTAAAAGGACTTGGATTCATTCTAGTATTCTTCCAGTTATCTTTCATAAATTATTGGTCATTATAAAAACTTTCATGTTCTATTTCTTCCTATTTCACCTGACCTATAGTAGGCTTGGCCATGATGGCATATCATAATATTACAGGTCTATTTTCCTGTAGTTCTTTTTGTATTCATGTATGCTTGTGCACATGTGTTTAGTGCATTTAGTTTACCTTAATACATAGGTATTAGTATTGATTATTCTACATTGGGTATGATTTTAGGTTGTTTTTTACTTTGTAATATTTTGTAATAAGCCTGACTTAACACATAAAGGAAGCTGCTGGCTTGACATTTTTTAAAATTCATCTACATTCTTTACATTGGGTGTATATAAAATATTTTTAATTTTCATAATATTTTGTTCACTTTAGTGAAAACTTCTAAGGTTTTTTTGGGGGGGGGTTGTTTGAGAAGGAGGCAGAGTCTTGCTCTGTGTGGAGTGCAGATTGTGAGGTGGCATGGCAAGAATCCCCCCCAGCTGCTTCTCCTCCCATCCTAAACAGTAGTCCTTTCTCCTTACTCCTCTGCCAAAAGTCACTCATAGCTTCTACATACTTTTCTATCTTTTGCCTAAATGCACATAGCCTTCTCTCCCTACAGTTAATGTTAATCTTCACTCCATGTACTATTACTTTCCCTCAATCTTATGAAAATATTCCCACTTGCTTTCTTTGCTGATTTGCAGCATTATTAGCATAAGCAACCTTGTTTAGGTACTATTAATAAAGCTGGTCACAGGCTAGATGCTGTCTGCAGTCATCAGCTGCGTCAGACCTCCCCATCCCATCCCTTTAATCTCTTTGTGTTTGGTGTAATCTCCGTCTCTTATGTGACTTCTTTTCTCAATTCCCCACCATTCCCCCTCATTCCTTTACTCTTTGTGCTGGCTTGTGAAAGCTCTGTTGGCAGGACATGAGGGCAGTGGAGCCATCATAGCTCACTGCAACTTCAAACTTCTGGCTTTAAGCAATCCTCCCACCTTGACCTCCGAAAGTGTTAGGAATACAGGTGTGAGCCTCAATACCTGGCCATAAATTTAATTTTATTTATTTATTTTTTGTAGAGACAGAGTCTCACTTTATCGCCCTCGATAGAGTGCTGTGGTGTCACAGCTCACAGGAACCTCCAACTTCTGGGCTTAGGCGATTCTCTTGCTTCAGTTTCCCGAGTAGCTGGGACTACAGGCACCTACCATAATGCTGGGCTATTTTTTGTTGCAATTTGGCCAGGGCCAGGTTTGAACCTGCCACCCTCAGTATATGGGGCTGGGGCCCTACTCACTGAGCCTCGGGCACTGCCCTATTTATTATTTTGAGACAGAGTCTCACTTTGTCACACCCTTGGGGGAGTGCTGTAGCACATAACTCACAGTAACCTCAAAGTCCTGGCCTCAAGCTATTCTCTTGCCTCAGCCTCTCCAGTAGGTGGGAATACAGGCACCTAGCACAATGCCTGGTTATTTTTAGAGCCAGGGTCTCACACTTGCTCAAGCTGGTCTCAAATCTATGAGCTTAGGCAATCCACCCTCCTTGGCCTTCCAGAGTGCTAGGATTACAGGTGTGAGCCACCAGGCCCCGCCTTGGCCAAAAATTTTAATGTTAATATCCACATTCATAGTTACAATTTCTTGCAGCCATTCATTTCCAGTTTTTTCATGATCCACAGATTGATTTTGCAGTTCACAATTTCCCATTCTCTGGATTTTATATTTTAGTGGCTTTCCAAGCCCCTCAGAAGGGTCTCTTTAAACAGGACTGTCACCCTGTCACTGTCTTCACAGTGGAGTCCTAATTACTTGATTGTGTTTCATAGATCACAAAGGTTCCTTCAAGTGATCTTTTCTTCCATTCCCTCATATCTATCAGCTTATACATTCTGTAAGTAAATCCATCACTTTCTAATATTTTATCTTCAAAGCAGATTGCTGCTTCCTCCTCACTGTCATCTTTTCATTATCTCTCATTCCTCTTCGCACGGTCAGGGCATAACATACTATCTTCTAGGCCTGGAGATGGGAAATTGCAGGCTGGTGGGAAGAAGAGAGAAATCATCCTCCTGGGAGTGGCAGGCACCCAGTTCTGATCTACGTGAAACTGTAGGCGAAAACATCCCTCTGTGTCTGTTGAGAGAGCCTTGCCATAGACCACGCACCACCTGATGCCAGAAGGTGTTGTCAGGGAAGCCGCAGCAGAAGCAGGAATGGACCGTGAATGCACAGTCTTAGGCTAACCAGCTCTTGCAGCAATCCTGACCCACAATGCCAAGGAAGATTCCTGAGCTGTTATCACTTCCACTCTGTCAGTCTGTTCGGTTTTCACACTCATTTTGGATCTTTCCTGAGGTCTTCCTCTCTTGGTCTCTGCCTTAAGTTTCCTTGAATATGACTGTAATCTGGCCTCCTTTGGTGTTTTAGGAATATCATATTTCTGTCCAAGATAGGCATGCTTCTGAAGCCTCAGGAAAAATGTTTTCTTGCCATCAGTACTCAATTTGAATTCTTGGCACCAGTTCTGCAAAGTGGTTCAACACACATTACAGATGGGAGGCAAAGCGATTGGCAAGAGAAGAACTACTGTTTTATTTACATCTAGTTTTGGGATAGCTTTTGATTGTTGGCAATAGATGAACTTCATTGTGTTTCCTGGGATTGTTCAGTTTGACATTAGAAGTTGAAGAAATAGTTGGTTCCATTTGTTCTAGAGTAATCTTTAACTGGAACCAATGTCAAAATCATACTTTCTTCATTTATTTCTTCCTCAGAAATTCTTGCTGCTAGTGATTTGAATCTGACATGTTCAGTAGCACCTGGGGGAGGCAGCAGCGATGTTAAGGATGTGAAGTTTATGTCTTCTAGTCTCTGTTATCTGGATTTCTAATAACCATATCTCTTCCCATTTTCTTTTTTTATTTTCTTTTTAGAGAGACAGAGTCTCACTTTATGGCCCTCGGTAGAGTGCTGTGGCATCACAGCTTACAGCAACCTCCAGTTCTTGGGCTTAGGCCATTCTCTTGCCTCAGCCTCCCGAGTAGCTGGGACCACAGGTGCCCACCACAATGCCTGGCTATTTTTTGTTGCAATTTGACCAGGACCGGGTTTGAACCCACCACTCTCGGTATATGGGGCTGGTGCCCTACTCACTGAGCCACAGGTGCCACCCAGATCTCTTCCCACTTTCCTCACAGGAAGTAATAGCAGTTATGATACCATGTAAGATTTAAATCCAAAAACTCAAAACTAAAGATAGTTGGGGTTTTTGTTTGTTTTTTTGACACAGAGTCTCATTCTGTCACCCTTTGTAAAGTGCCATGGCATCATAGCTCATAGCAACCTCAAACTCTTGGGCTCAAACAATCCTCTTGCCTTACCCGCCTGAGTAGCTGGAAGTACAGGCGCCTGCCACAGGGCCCAGCTGTTTTTAGAGACAAGATCTTCTGGCTGTTGCTCAGGCTGGTCTTGAACACCTGAACTCAAGCAGTTCACCTGCCTCATGAGCCACTGTGCCAGTCCCCAGGATTAGATTTTTTAACTAAAAAAATTTAAAAGACAATAAAACTTAGCCTTAGATTTGGCTCTCTTTCCATCACCTGTACAAGAAACAATTGATCACCATCATATTTAAGTAAGAATTTTCAGTGACACACACAGAGATTCTCTGTGCATTAGGAGTATGTGAATTATGACTCTGAATTCCCAATTGTGGCCACTGCAGTTACCACCGTGAGCACACATAGACTGCATCAACATTAGTGTCAGGGTCCTGCCCCAGGAGCAGGGTCTGCTAAGACCTGTGGAAACTGGCAGTGATCAACTGAAGAAATACAGAGTTAGAAGCAACGGTGAAGAAAGACATAGGGTAGAATTGGCCCAGAATATTTGCTCCACTCTGAGACCCCGTCTAAACCTACAGACCCACTGAATATGACCCTTCCCCCGCTTCCTCATCCCACCAACGGCCTTCCCCCAACAGCATTACCAACGGCAATCCGCCAACGGCATTCCCCCCCCAGCCCCCCGGCAGTTTATTCTGGGATATAAAAGCAGCCTGTAACAGCTCTTCGGGGTTCCTCTCTGTTCCTCTCCGAGCGGCTGAGGGACCCTGAAGCGCCAGAAATAAACACCTCTTGCGTTTGCATCGACCTGGGTTTGGTGACTGTTCCTTGGGGGTAGCTATCTTAGCCGGACCCATGTTTTGGGTCCAACAAATCTATTTGCCTAGAGGGTAAAATGAGGGAGGGAAAGAAGACTTTAGCAGTTTCTCCAATTGAGCACATCAGCTCCTATTATTGTTATTAACCTTAAAGGGTACCCTTCAGAAATCTGAAATCTGAGCCTTGTATGGGGGTGTAGGAAACAGAACACCAGGCTAGCAGAGACAAACAGCAGTCTTTGAAACATTAACGAACAGACCCCTGACCTTAAGAGCAGACATTGGAAGTTAGAAATTGAATAGCTGTGGAACTCCAGTGTGGGGGTTGGGCTCCAGAGGGGGGAGCACATGCTGGCCACTGTAAATAAGTAGCAGCTGCAGGGGTTGCTTCGGGCCTTTTCCCGACAGGCAAGGGAGGCCCCCCTCCTGTAATCTTCCAGTGGTCTTACAATCCATGGTCTGGCCTGCTTACTTGGTGATGGCACCAATAGTGAGAGAGTCTCCTGCTTTAAGATCTCACACACACAGATTGCTAGGGAGGTATTAAAACACCCCTCATTCTCTGTGGAGTAAAACACCACCAGTGTTAATCTCCTCTGAAGAATTGGTGGGAGGGAGGCATTTTTCTCCCATCACCCCCTCACAGAGGATCTTCCTCCGCAACAAGGGATATAAGCTCTTCTGCTCATATCTCAGGGTTAGAGCTACTCTTCCCTTGGTCTCTGCGCCAGGCAAATGAAAGTCTCTACAAGGGGTATCTGCTTTGCCTGTTTAATGGGCAGGAAACATGGGCCCTAGAAGATGTATCTTTTTCTAGGACTTGCCACAATCTCTTCTGTGGCCATTATTTTCCTCAGAGTGCTCACAGACCCAGCAGGGTGTGTGTAAGCTGAATCCCCAACAAGCTAAAATTTCAGAAAAGGCAGGAAGCTTGCTAGCAGTGACTAGCTTAAATGTAAACTAGCTGACTGTTCCCTACTCACTCAGCTTAGTTTCTAGTTTTCCTCTTTTTCTTGAGGTGCTTCCAGTCCCTGTTCTCCCAGCACATTAGAATTCCTGTTTTGTGAACTGTAAAACCTATTCCAGATGGCTGGAGTTAGTAGAGCCAGACTTTGTGCTACCCTATCTAGGATCAAAGTTTAGAGTTTGCTGGTTACCTGTAGCCAATCCCAGGGAGACTGTTCCTAGGGAAATTGTCCACAACAGAGTATAGGAATCCAGTGCTTTGATGTCACCTGCTCTGTTACAGGTTTGCTTGCTGACCCCCTGACAAGAATAACTGGACTGTTGGGTCTAGTCTACAGTATGTGCCCAAGAAGAGAGAAGACGGCATTATATCTACAAGTCAACTAATGTACAATTAGTCACCTACATACTAGTTAAGGTACTTTGGCTTTTTTATAACCTCACTAGAAAGGAATGTGGGTGTGTATAATGTTTAGGACTTAAACATGCTTGTTGGTTTTCTTTCTGACTATTTGTCCTATTCATTAAGTTTTGAACTCTTTGATGCTTATTGGTGAATTTTCTATTTCTTTCTTGTTTGTGTTTTTGCTTCTTGTGTTGTCATGCTCTTCTAGTTACTAATAACCTAAAGATCACATTTGATAATTTATTAAAAGTAAACACCTGTCTTGGGGAGGTCTTGATTCACAGCAACATCCTACCCCTGAGTAAAGAATTCTGTTGCTAATTCTTTAAATTCTTGATATACTGATGAATAATAATTTAGTGACACTGAAAAGGATGCTGGTTTAGTTAAGTCATAAAATTCTACTAATCCTTTTGCACGTAGGCATTTTTGACTATACCATGGAATCCGTAGCCAATGACTATAACCTCTGTATTGTAGCATCCATGAAAAAGGACAACTATGATATGGAGTCCCTTTTCCTTCTCCTAAATTTTGCTATAAAAGCCTCCAGAATACTTCTCAGTTTTGTTATGTCTTCTTCAACAACCTGTTGCATACCAATGAGGGGGTGTCAAACTGACCTCACTGTTGTTCTATTGTTGTGTATTTGTTTATGTGGGGAGTTACAGGGTCCTCGTTTAGGACTTTTGGTATTACAACTATACCCACTTGTTAGGGATAGTCCTCATACCAGCACTTTTGGATCAGCAGTTCTCTAAACTTAGCAGCAGCAAAGAGTTGCTATGTCTTTTACAGGAAAAGCCA
>NW_003852452.1:10412340-10443836 GCF_000181295.1 Otolemur garnettii
AAAAAAAAAAAAAAACCCCAGTGTTGCCTTGCAGGTCAGGCTGATCATATATAGATTGTAGTGTTTGTTTTGTTGATGCAGAAGGATAGTCATGTGTATTAGTGGAATATCTGTTTTAAGTGTGTTTTCCTCATTGCTTTTCATAGTGAAGTTAGTAAGCAGTGTATTTGTGTTGGTAAAGATCAAGGTATATATGATTGGAAATACAATTGGATAATTCTGTAAATCTGTTTATATCAAGCAATGACTGTTTTCTCATGACACAGACAAATATGGCAAAGAGACAGTATAATTTGTTGGCAGTTGAGATAGAAGAAGAACTGATAGTGTTGGTTTTAAGGAAGTGGTCCTCACCATTTTCACTAGTTCAGGTAGTAAATAAGAATTCAATGAGGTGGAATGTGAAATTATTCTGCAGAAGAGAGTGAAGAGGAAGATCATGATGGAGAAGAAAAAATGCAAATGTGGAGCCTAAGAGAAGGAGACCATGCCCATTTGTAGACACCGATCAGCCTACAGCTCCAATGATGACACCATCAGGACTGATAAGGAACTCACAGCCAATAGAGGATCATGGGAGATGCTAATTGGCTATTGTGAGGACTCAAAGGAGTATGACTGAGTAGAACCCACAGCTCCACTGGATACTTTCCACTTTTTTTTTTTTATAATGAAACAGTGGATGTAATTATCAAATTTACAAATCAGAGACTGCATCTAGTCAAAAGAATTACATAAGGTCATATTCAAAATTCTGGCAGTTTTGTAAAAGAAGAAATTTGGGGGCTAATTGGAATTCTTCTCAATTATGTACACCAGCAAAATGAAAGACAGTATCTGAGATCTCTTCAGTGAGAAGAATTTTCCAGTTTGCTGTGCTATGCTTTCAGAAGTCAGAATGAGACTCATACTGAGGTGTCTACATTTTGATGATGCTGCAACATATGAAGCTCACACACAGCTTGATACATTTGATCCAGTGTGAGAGCTTTGGAATATGGGTTATAAATAGCTCTCACTTTACTACAGTCCTCATAAGTCTGTCACTGTCTATGAGGAATTGTCTCTCCGTGTGTTGTCCATTCAGGCTACATACCAACTAAACCCGGCCAGTATGAAATTGAAGCAAATCTTTTGTGTGATTCTTCCACAAACTGCTGTGTTGCCATATGCTGGGAAATCCGAGAACCTGAGAAATTACCACAGTGCCTCCAAAGTTGTAAAAAGATTGGTTCAGAACTGTCATTTGGATCATTTGGAAGAAATATTACCATGGATATGAAAGTTTACCTGCATTCCTCTGACTTTTAAGTTGCTTCAAAAGAATATGACCACAGTTGGTACCATTCATAGAGTAATAAGAGATCTACCTCTAGAACTCAAACCAGCATCTATGAAAATCTTGTCCACCTGGTACAGTAAGATTTGCCTTCTCTCCCTATGCTGACATAGTTATGTTCCAAAGGCAGGAAAGGTATTTATAATACTTTTCATATAACATGAAGATAAGAAGGTAGTGGATAACTTGTATAATGCTACTGAAGTAGGTATTGATGCTTTTCTTAAGTGCATGGGAACGTATCATATTCCTGTTGCTGGGGAGCTCGGTGTTTTCCTCTGGCAGTTTTCTTCAACATGATTGACACTGTGGGCATACAAGTTGTATGTGATTTTTCAGGAAACAGCCACTGGCCACAACTTCCATTTTGAGAAACAATCAGAAGAAAATACTATTTGAAAAATTTAGCACAACAGCTCTTTGACCATAAGGGATGCCTAATGTGTGTGCAGTCTCCACAAAAAATAGACAAAAGGCAATGAATCTTTGAGGACATGAGTACAGTGAAGGACAAGGCACAGTGACAAGAGGACAGTTCATACCCACCCAAAAGAAAGTTAAAGGAGTGAACACCTTACAAAAAAAAGTCACAGCTACCTTTGTCCCTGTGGGAAAGAATGGAAATAAATGAAGGCATGCAGTGAATGCAGCAAATACATCTGTCCCAATCACACATCAAAAATATGAAAAGGACATGCAAAGAATGTGATTTCAGTGTTGTTAGTTACTTGTAAAAGGATATGTAAAACATAGGCTTTTTGTGAAATTATAGTACTAGTTATTCTGAGCACCCCCTGCACCCCCCATTGGTGTTCGTCTGGTTCCAAAATAGCATTGGTACACCACAGTGCAATCATGGTGGACTGACCCTTTTATCATTACAAGATGCCTCTCTCAGGAAGAAAGCCTGGGCTGCTAAACAAGGATGTCTGGAGAACCCATAGGGAACATTCTTACTTGACAATTTTCACCGAAAAGGGAAAAGAATGTGGGTATGACATAATCTAGGTAACCAATGACCGATAGAAAAAGACAATCAGTGACCACGAGAAAAGAGCAATAATTCCTGGAGTCACAGGCTAGTTAGAGTTGCAGCCAGTTTGAAACTGAGAGGAAGAAGTATTATACCTCTGAACTGCCTTTGCAGCACCATCCCTCTCACCTCTTCTTCAGAGGGACTGACCCACTTCCAGCTCTTTTTCTAAGTGCTCTAAACTTCCTCTTCATTCTTAAATAAAATTTCTCTTTGTTACTATTGAAAAAACAAAACAAAATGTACTTGGTATTGTTTCTGTATCATCTGATATTAGTATAGCCATTTCAGCTTCCTTATAGCTGCTGGTGGAATATCTTTTTAACTCTTTTTTATTTCAGCTGTATTTGTACTTTTGGATCTAAGACGTGTTTCCTGGAGACAACAGCATGTAGTTGGGTAGTTTTCAAAATCCAGACTGACATTATCTTTTTGATTATTGTGATGTTGTGACCTAAATAAATGTCTAGCCTTCCTCACCATTTCATGGCATATATAACTCCTAAAATCTGTGCACTCTCCAAAAGTGACAAATGTCTTTTTATATTCTAATAAGTTGACTTATCACTGGTAACCCCTGGGCAGTTTCAGGATGGGTGCTGGTCACCTGAAAGGCCAACACCAGCTTAGAGTTGGGACTGGCAGCCCCACCCCTCACTTCCAGTTTTCTTCCTTAGTTCATTTTCTGTTGCTGTAATAGAGTGCCTGACACTGGGTATAAAGAAAAGGAATGTATTTCTTATACTTCTGGAGCTCAAGAACTGTAAGGTTGGGGGGGGGGGAGACACATCTGGTAAGAGAGAGAGAGTAGGTTGAGTTGATCACTGACATCCAATTTAATGGTTTAATCAGTCATGTTTGTGTGATGAAGCCTACATAAAACCTTCTAGGGCTTGGACTGCCTCTGGAAAGCTGCATGTGTGGAGGTTCCTGGAGGGTAGCACAGTCAGGAGGGCATGAAAGCTCTGTGCCCCTTCCCATATAACCCGACCCTAGGCATCTCTTTGTGTGTGTATCCTCTATAACATCTTATAATAAACCAATAAATGCAAGTAAAGTGTTTTCCCTGCGTTCTGTGAGCTGCTTTAGCAATTAGTCAACCCCAAGAAGGGGGTTGAGGGAAGTCTATGTATAGCTAGCTGATCAACCTCTGTTGTTTTACTTTTTGTTTTCTCTCTTTTTTTAATCCTTCTTTCTTTATTTTTTTGGCATTAAGTGAATATTTTCTTTTTTTTTTTTTTTTTTTTTTTGAGAAATGCCTGGGTAGAGTGCCATGGCATCACGCTCACAGCAACCTCCAACTCCTGGGCTCAAGCGAGTCTCCTGCCTCCGCCTCCCAAGTAGCTGGGACTACAGGTGCCCGCCACGACACCCGGCCATTTTTTGGTTGCAGCCATCATTGTTGTTTGGCGGGCCTGGGCTGGGGATTTGAACCTGCCACCTTAGGTGTATGTGGCTGGCGCCTTAGCTGCTTGAGCCACAGGCACCGAGCCAAGTGAATATTTTCTAATGTAGCATTTAAATTTCTTTAATGATGTTTTTACTGTATATTTTTATTGTGTTACAGAAGAACAAATTTCTTTTTTTTTTTTTTTTGAGACAGTCTCATTATGTTGCCCTGGGTAGAGTGCTATGGTGTCACAGCTCACAACAACCTCGAACTCTTGGGCTTAAGCGATTCTCTTGCCTTAGCCTCCCAAGTAGCTGGGACTACAGGCGCTAGCCACGATGCCTGGCTATATCTAACATTATAATAAAACAGGAACAACAGATGCACATGTGTGAGAAGGGACATAGAGCTTCCATGCCCTCTGCAGGTGCCCCACTGTCTGGGTACCTTGGTATTTCATCAGTCTGGAAGCTCACCAATCTCTGTCTTGGGGTTTTATGGAGTTTTATGTATGTAGACACTATTGGCAATCAACTTAACCTTTAGCCCCTCTTCCCTCCTTGGATGTTGGAGTGTTATACAGCACCAACCCTCTAACCACATAGTTGTCTTGACCCTGACCTAAGGCTGTCCAGAAGCCCAAGAGTAGCCTCATTAGAACAAAAAATGCTTCTGTCACCCCAGGAGATTGCAAGATCCTTGGAAACTCTGTGTGAGGAAACAGTATCAAAGACCAAATATCAGAGCAAAAAGATCCTCCTTGCCCCCCTATATACAAGAATTTTAGGAATTCTAGACGTGGAGCCAGGGTGGGATATATGAGGATTGCCCACAAAGTATACAGCCATCGTTAATATAACAAGAACTATTTACACTGCTGGATGTTTTCCAGCCAGCTTCGAAGGTTTCTTATCACCACGGCCACAATAACAAAATGCCACAGACTGGGCGGCTCAAGCAATAAAAAATTATTTTTCACAGTTTTGGAGGCAAGAGGTCCAGGGTCAATATGTGTAATTTGTCTTCTCTGAGGCCTCGCTCTGTGGCTTGCAGGTGGTGCTTTCTTTCTGTGTCCTAACATCCTTCCTGTGGGCCAGCATCTCTGGTGTCTCTCCTTTTTTTTTTTTTTTTAGACAGAGTTTGACTATGTCACTCTGGGTAGAGTGCCATGGCGTCCAGCTCACAGCAACCTCAAACTCTTTGGGCTTAAGTGATTCTCTTGCCTCAACCTCCCAAGTAGCTGAGACTACAGGTGCCCACCACAACGCCTGGCTATTTATTTGTTGCAGTTGTCATTGATGTTTAGTTGGCCTGGGCCAGGTTGGAACCCACCACCCTCTGTGCATGTGGTTGGCACCATAACTGCTGTGTTATGGGTGCCACCCTGGTGTCTCTCTTCTTATAGAGGATACCAGTCAGTTTAGACATCTACCCATATGACCTCATTTAACCCTGATTTCCTCCTTAAAGGCTCTAGCTCCACATACTTTGGGCATCAGGGTTTCATGTTTGAACAGAGTGGAGGGAGATACAATTCCGTTCATAACAGGTTCCCATCTCAAGCTGGTTTGAGAGGGGTGGTTATTGCTGCTTTTTACTTAGGAATTTTCCTGGGAAAAGGGATGTGAGAAATATACATACCTTTCTTTGGAATCTGTTTAACCCCCCAAAAGTGCATGGCTTCAGTCTTTTTATTTTTTTTCCCTAAGCACTATGACTTATTCTGTTCCCAACCTTGTGACCTAGTCAAACTGTAGTGTGCAAGAAAAACATAGTTCTGACAAGGATGAGTGTGGTAATGTGAGTATTAGCATATGGTGATTGATTTTTTTTTTTTTTTAATGAACAAATTTTATTTTTTAGGTTAGTTTTAGGTTTATAGAAAATGAAGGAGGCTTGGCGCAGTGGCTTAGGCCTGTAATCCTAACTTTTGGAGGTGGAGGCGGATGGATTACCGGAGCTCAGGAGTTGAAGACCAGCCTGAGCAAGACCGAGACCCCGTCTCTAAAAACTAGCCGGGCATTGTGGTAGGCACCTGTTATCGCCAGCTACTTGAGAGGCTAAGGCAAGAGGATCACTTGAGCCCAGGAGTTTGAGGTTGCTGTGAGCTATGATGCTGCCATACCTTACCAAGGATGACAAAGTGAGACTCTGTGTAAGAAAAAAAAACGAAAAGAAAAAGGAAAGGAAGAAAATGAAGACTGGGCCCAGTGGTTCATACCAGTAATCCTGGCACTCTGGAAGGTAGATTGCTTGAGCGCAGGAGTTGGAGACCTGAGCAAAAGCAAACCCCCATCTCTACTAAAAATAGACAGACTAGCCAGGTATTATGGTGGGTGCCTGTAGGCCTACTTACTTAGGAGGCTGAAGCAAGAGGATTGCCCAAACCCAAGAGTTTGAGGTTGCTGTGAGCACTATGATGCTATGGCACTCTATCTACCCAGGCAACAGATAAGACTCTGTCTCAAAAAGAAAAAAAATGGAGCACATAGTACAGAGCTGCTCCTTTGTAGGAGGTTTATGGGACCTTCCTAACTGATGTGGATGTGTTATTATCAACTAAAGTCTGTACCTTACATAAGGGTTTATAAGTAGTGTACAGGTCTATGGATTTTGATAAATGCATAATATTCTATATTTACTATTACAAGAGGTTTTTAACAATAAAAAATCTAAGAAAGGACACAAAAGATAAGTGTATAGCTCAGGGATTATCATGTAGGGAACATGGCCCTTTTGTGCCATTACTAACCACTATTCCCTCAAACCTTGTAAAAGGTACCACTGTAGCTCATAGATGATTTTGCCTTTATTTATATCTATATATAAAGGGAATTATTATTTTATGCCTAGCTTTTTTCACACAGTAGTGTATTTGTTAGATTCATCCATCCTGTTGCATATAGCTGAGTTTGTTAATTTTCATTACTGTATTGTTCCATTATTAAGAGTATATATTGCCTTCATTAATTTGTTTCCAGTTTTGGCTTACTGCACATGATGCAGCTGGCTATGTTACTAATCATGCATTTCTGTTTGGTATATGGCTTGGAATGAGAATTTTAGAGGTCTGAATTGTATTTGTTAACCTTTAGTAGGTGACGTCATATATTTTTCCAAAGTGTTAGACAATTTGCAGACCATTTTCTGTTTCTGTCACTACTGTATCAGAGTCCATTTGTTCCACCTTCTTACTAGTTTGTCATTACCAGTTTTAAAGTTTGATAGAATTCCAGTTTGTTTGAAAATACTTTTTTTTTTTAAACAGTCAACCTCAGTAGAGTGCTGTGGCATCACAGCTCATAGCAACTTCCAGTTCTTGGGCTCAGGCAATTCTCTTGCCTCAGCCTCCCTGGTAGCTGGGTCTACAGGTGTCTGCCACAACACCTAGCTATTTTTTTGTTGTAGTTTGGCCGGGGCCGGGTTTGAACCCGCCACCCTCGGTATATGGGGCCGGTGCCCTACTCAGCCACAGGTGCTGCCCCTATTTTAAAAGACTTTTTATTTATGAATTAGTTTATGTCTAGAAATCTTCGAGGCCATAAAATAACATTGCATACCCCTAAGAAGTAAAGATATTGGGAACAGACAGTAAGAACTTTTTAACTATATGTTTGAGGGTTGGTTTTTTTTTTGGTAATAATAATGAACATGGGCTCCGCGCCTGTGGCTCAAGCGGCTAAGGCGCCAGCCACATACACCTAAGGTGGCGGGTTCAAATCCAGCCCGGACCCACCAAACAACAATGATGGCTGCAACCAAAAAATGGCCAGGCGTTGTGGCGGGCGCCTGTAGTCCCAGCTACTTGGGAGGCATAGGCAGGAGACTCGCTTGAGCCCAGGAGTTGGAGGTTGCTGTGAGCATGATGCCATGGCACTCTACCTAGGGGGCTTGAGGCTCCGTCTCAAAAAAAAAAAAAATAATAATTATAATGAACATGGATTACTTAAAATACAGTATTACTTAGAATTATTTTTACTTGTTAAAAAGTCTGAGCAGACTGACTGGCATTTAAATGTAACCAAATGCTGGCTGTATTACATAGAATGAATTTCTGTTAAACATTCCTAAAATTTCATTCGCATTTGCCTTATGTGTGTATTATTGCATTCCTTCACCATTGCTATATCTCTTCCTAAATTAAAGATGGGGTTTGTCTAATCTAAAGTTTCAGCTACTAATTTTTTTTAGAATCTAGGCCAAACAGTGTTTTAATAAAAAATCTTTATTTATTACAGGTTTCTGATGTTCAGCACAACTGACTTTTAATACACTGCTACTATATCAAATCGACAATGAATTGGAATGCAGAACCCCAGAGTGCTATACTACCACCACCGTACTCTAAAAGCCAGTCATCTTTTTCACAGCAGTCGTTAATAAACCAGTTTACCCCATCTCACAGTACTTTTAGCTATTCTGGAAACAATCGAGAAACATGCATGTATCCCAGTAATTCAAATACTGTATCACAGCCACTGCTGAATATCCAAAATTATCTTCAACAAATCCCTGTTTCTGATGTGCATAATGGGACAGTTGTAGCTTCACAAACTTCATTAGAAAGATTAACACTTTCAAATGCTAAAGGACACAAACAACTAAATCATAATTTACAGATGTCTCCAGGAGTTACACAGAATGCATGGTCGAACTCACCAGTGAGGAATTCTATGCCTTCTCATACAGGGGCAACTGTATCTCATCACACTGATTTTGGAACAAATATACCCAGTGTACATGCACTACAGAATCAACTGGTAACATCAGACACGTATTCTACTCAACTCCAAATGATGCCTTCTAATTCTCTAAGAGCTCCTGTAACTTATCAAGGGAATCAGGGACTTAACCAGTCTAATTCAGTTCGCAACATTGAAGGTTGGGCACAACAGTATACATCTAATGGACTGACTTCTCCAGATTACAGACCACTTCCAAAGCAATACTGTTACTCACCTCAAGGTTTTATACAAGATCCTAATATTCAGAAACGAAATCCTGTGCCATCTACATCATTACAAGTTAAAAACAGTCACTTTCCAAATACTGCTACAGCTTTACAATCAAAGCAGTCTGCAGCTGTACTGTCGCAGCAATATGCCACTCCAGTTGACAAAAGACTTGCCCCTCCACCCCTTCCTCTTTATGACTGTAGATATGGAAGCCAGCCTTTACAAAGTGCTCCGCTTGTTCTTAAACGTTTGTCTGTTGAAGTTCCTCAGAGCCAAGAAACACACTCATCTGAAGTAAGGATGGACTCTTACAGAGGCTTTCAACAGCAGTGGCAAAACCCTCTTGAAAATGTCAGCACAATTGGAAATTTCTGTAACGTGAAAGTAAACGCCAATGTCAAACAGCCTTTTCTTGAACCAGTTAGATCATCTATGGATGCTGTTCAGCCAGTTGCTCAAAATAATCAAGAGAAAAGAATGGATTCTTGTAATCCAAATCAAATACTGGATACAAATGTCACAAAAGAAAAGCTAGTGAGAGATATTAAAACGTTAGTAGAAATAAAAAAGAACTTTACAGAACTTGCAAGGAAAATTAAAATTAGTAAAGATCTTTTGATAGCAGCAGGTTGTATTAAAATGAGTAATACCTCTAATAGTGAACGAGGTCAGAATTCTGAATTGTTCAGACAGACTGCCAAAATTCAGTCTGGACTACGAGTAACTCCAGGGATTGCAAAGGGACAATCACTAACAGCAACAAAATCTACAGAAACAAATAAAACACACTGTTCATTGACTTCCAACATTCAAGAAAGCAATTGCAGAAAGTTTAATCAAGTCAATTCTGTTGTACTAAATTCCGTCTCTTCAGCAAAGGTCCCGGGCCAGTGTCATGATTTGAAAGTTCTGTCTTCTTCAAAGACATCAACTGTTGAGATGACCCAGGCAACATTGAATAACAATCACCTTTCATTAGAAAATTCTGTCCAAGTTGAACAAAATCTGCCAACAATTTGTGAGACTGTTTCTGTTCCTCCATCTGTGTCTGCTGAGGAGTATATTTCAAAACACCAAAATAAGAATAGGCTGCTTCTCAATTTGCTTGTGCAAGGAGAGAGAGTTGAGGAGAAATCAAAAGATGCTAATGAACCTAGTCAGGATTCTAAAGTAGATAGTTGTGAAATGATTCTGAATACCCAAGTCACTGTTAACCAACTGAATTTGAGAACTACAGAAACCCTAAGTACTTCTAATGTAAGTGCCAGGATTTCAGGTAACTCTTCTTGCATCAAGCATGACTCCTCAACAGAGAGAATGCCTGCTAAAAGTGACAGTCCTTATTCCATGGAATTACTAGCAACCTGTCTTTCTCTGTGGAAAAAGAAGCCTTTAGAAACTGCAGAAGATAAACAGTGTAATGAGTCAAGAACAAACAAAACCGAGGTTGGAGTTTCAAGGCCTATGGATGTCTCTGCTAAGAGGACTTGTTCAGTTGTGGGCAATTCTCCAAATAAAATCATTAATCCCTCACAAACAACTTTGTCAGTGATGGTGCCGAATTATGAGTCTTCAGGAACAACTGTAACAAAGGGAACAGAACTTCAGGTTGCTGTGGTAACACCCTTAATTCTTTCAGATGTCAAAACATTGTCAGTCAAAGG
The DNA here is from genome assembly GCF_000181295.1 of Otolemur garnettii. Lineage (NCBI taxonomy): Eukaryota > Metazoa > Chordata > Mammalia > Primates > Galagidae > Otolemur > Otolemur garnettii. The sequence goes on from NW_003852452.1 coordinate 10,422,722, forward strand.
AATAATACCTGAAGCTTTACCTGAAACAGTATATCCAGTTATTAAAGAGGGCAGTGTTTGTAGCTTACAAAATCAACTGGCAGAAAATACAACAGTAAGTGCTGCTTTAAAAGATGATGTTAATGGGCCCGTAGCAAGTACTGTAACATCAACCAAGATTCACCCTCTGACTCAAAAGGAAAAGAACGAGTCAACTAATGGTGATTCAGAAGGCACACCTAATACCAATGAAGGAAAGTACAGCAAATTGGAATCAGACACCTATTCTCTTGTGAGTGATCAGCAAGCCTTGTGTAAATCAAGAGACATTACTGTCGTGAATAGTGATATATTACAGATTGACAGTATTTGTTCTCTTGTTGAAGGTGATGTATCATATAATTCCCAAATAGCAAAGATATTCAACTCTCTACCGATGGAAAAGGTTGAGCCACAGAAGCCTCTACCCAGTCAGGAAGGGAATAGTTATAGAGAACAAAAAGAACAACTAGATAATACCACTGAAAATAAAGACTTTGATTTTCAAAAAGATGAGTTAATAGAGTGTACAGATGTTTCACATAAATTATCTGATATGTCAAAGTCACAGCAACCTCCAGAGTCATTGTCTTTTAATGCTGAAGCAAGTAGAGGCACTCTAGAGCAAAGCGGGGTAGCACATAGCATGAAGGAAAGCACAGCTGGCAATGTGTGTTCATCAGCTGCTACGCCGCTGGATATTGACCCTCAGGAAATCGATGTATCCAGCAATTACATTGCCCAAGAGCCCACAAGAAATGAGATTGACAGTGATAAGACATTGTATCTACATGATCAGCTTTCAGAACTTCTAAGAGAGTTTCCTTATGGCATTGAAGGTATAAACAGATGCAAAGGTTCTGTGGGTCTACCAATGACCAACCATATTTCAGAAGACCAAGCGACTGATAAATCCAGTTGTGACTCCAAAGACTCAACAGATCAAATACAAATTACAATATTAAGCTCAGAACAAATGAAAGAATTATTTCCTGGACAGGATGATCAACCCTGTGATAGAGACAGATCAGAAGAACCTCAGAAAGAAGAGCCTAACACAGAAGTAGGTAGCCAGCATGACCCCCAAGCACCTACAACAGGAGAAAGTCGTGATTCTTTATCAGTGGACTCAGAGAAAGATGATGTCCATTGCTGTGCACTGGGTTGGCTCGCTATGGTTTATGAAGGAGTCCCCCAGTGCCAGTGTGATTCCATCAAGAACTCAGCCTCAGAAGAAGAAAACGGAAAAGAACAGTCTTCTATGGAGACCAGCAATGGTAAGCAAGGAGAGAGAACCTCTGATAGTGATGTAGCTATTGTTGAATTGATACAATTGAATAGTCCTTCAAATAATCCAAAGACTTCTGTGACTCTTCCAGACAGGAACAGTACTTTTCCTGAAATACAAAGCAGCGATACAAAAGATACATCCCAAACCAAGCAGAACAGTTTACTAAAGACAGAACAAAAATCAACTGATCACTTTTCCTCTAAATGTGATAAACTGGTTTCCTTGCAAAATCATGGGAAAAAAAACCTGAAGTACCATGAGGTAACCTTTAATTCCCACCATAAAATGATAACATTTCACGAACAAGCTCAACAAAGCCTGCAGAAGAAACATGGGACCCAAAACTCACGCCCGCTAAAAGCAAAACCAGTCTTAGTGGTAAATAAAGATCACTATAAGAAGAACAGCTCTTTGGTACAGTTAGTAGCATCAGAGAAGAAAAAAATAAAATTTAAAGCAGGGGGCTTCAAACAAAATCATTTGGAAAAGAGGAAGCTGGACCAAGGGAGCATACTAGATATAGAGGTAAAGAAGAGGAAACAGGATATACAAGAGCAGAATAAAAATGTGGGAGGTGCACTCAAAGTACATGGTTCTTCATCAAACCCAAATGAAAGAGCCAGTGTTAAAGACAAGACTGTGTCGAGCACTACATCCTCAGACATGAAGGTGAGCTCATCTAAAGTGAACAGAGTTATAACTGTGCAAGAGTATTTTGAAAGGCGGAAACACAAAGAGGCGATAAGTGATAAAGCAGCAAAGAGAATCCTTGTGAAAAACAGGCCACATAATTCTGAATACTTACGACCCAGTAAGCCTCCTATGCAAGTAGGGAGTTGGGGGAAACCAAATGAGAGGCCCAGTGTCAGCCTACAGACCCCTAAAGAATCATTAAGTGTCTTTACGAACCCTGGTAAAAACCACAAAGTCCACCGTTCCGAGGGGTCTAAAGCATACACCCTTTCAAGGAATGTTAAAGGAACCACTGGTGGAAAGCCGGCTGACAAAATGTGGATTGATAAGGCCAAGTTAGACAAAAAAGTAACCCATATAAATAATGAAGTTCGTTTCAGCCAGATGCCTCCACAAGCAAAGGAACAAAGGAAACTATATCTGAACAGAGTGGCCTTTAAGTGCACTGAACGGGAAAGCATTTGTCTTACCAAGTTAGACGGTTCACCTAGGAAGCTTAATAAAGATAACGAGAAAACACAGGAAAATAAACCTAAAACCCTTCTACCTGTGAAAGATACCACAAAAAAACCAAACATGCTAGAGTTTAAACTGTGTCCAGATGTGCTGTTCAAGAATACGAGCTCCTCTGAAGAAAAGAAGGATTTAAAATCTCATCCTAGGAAGGAGCAAACTCCTATGCAAGGTCCAGTATGATTTTCTTGATCATGTCTACAACACTAAAAAAATGGTAGAGGTCAGTGTTTGGGCTAATGCCTCTGGTGCCATCTGGGTTGCTGGGAAAACTCTTAATGTTACTCCATTTCCTGGTATTTGTTTTTCTCAGCGTTTCATTGGCAATACTTGTTTTTGCCACCTTATTGTAAATTTTGTTGTAAATTAGTAATAAGAGCTATATAAGACTGTAAGGTTTGCCAAATACAGATAATTGGGTACCAAGGAGACTATATTGTGAAAAACATCTTACGTTCCGGGTGACAAGTTAGAGAACTGCAGAGTATACCTTATACCTTATCCTAACAGTCTTGGTTTTGTTAAATCTCCTTTGGACTTCTCATCTTAAAGCCCTGTGAATTTGAAATTTTGGCTGAAATATTAGGAGGTAGGATTAGTAATCTTTTTGTTGATATGAAAATGGGACAATGTGTTACCTGTGTAAAGTCAAAATGGAAATGTCTAGCTTACTCATGAGATGGGAGGGCCCTGAAAGCAGTTGCCCAGTGTTAAACTACGTTCTCTTTAAAGCCAGGATGGCACATTTTAGGTAGCTTATTGGTAGACTTCTTAATGTAGTGCAAGAGAGGAAGAGGAAATGGATGACTGGTTCTTCGTGGTGGTAAGGGAATGTTTAGGGGTTGGGGATATTATATACAGGGTGGCCATTAAAGTTCATGCACAGTTTAAAATAAGGGAATGTTTAGGGTTGTGGATATTATATACAGGGTGGCCATTAAAAGTTCATGCACAGTTTAAAATAGTGTGCAATTTTAAATTGCACATGAACTTTACGACCACCCTGTATAAAGCCTAGTGCTGAGAACATGAGGTTGAAATGGAAATCGTCGTCTTTGCTCTGTTTTTCAGGCGTTTTTTAGGGATGCATAAAGCTGTCGCATAAATAGGGTTCATTTTCTTGGAAGGTGCAAGAGATTGTGATTAAACACATTTTACAAAGTTCACTTTGTTAAAAAAAAAAAAAAAGGTTGATTTCAGTAGGTCCTTTTATTTGGATCCCTAGGATATGAGGAGTGGGTGTAATGGAAACATTTGGAAGTGGACAGGGAAATATAAGTGACTTTGTCTTGTGTGCCCTCAAATATCTTCAGATATGTTATTTTCTTAGGGTTATGTTACATGCAGGTATATTTGGTGTCTTCTAAAATCTATTTTAGACTTACATGACTTTATTATAATAGCAGTATCTAGACATCTGAAAGTACATATTTAAATAGTTTCAGGAATAAAAAGTACAAAAGAAGACTGGTTAAAACGTGCAACTGTGAAGAAAAGGATGCAGGAGGACACTCAAGAAATAGGTAAAATCATCTGTTTAACTTTTCATTTTACTTACTATATATCTGGTATATATAAGTTGGATTGTGATGGCAATGCTGTTAATATAAAGTCTGATTTTATGTGTGTTCTTTTTTCATTCATTTTGATGGTTGATGTCCTATGAATGATAGGACATTCTCTTATTTTCTCTGTCATGCTGTGGACTGGGAAGCTGATATGTATTCCTCTTTTTTTTTCTTTTTTTTTGAACCAGAGAGATTTATTCCTTTTAACAAGAAAATAATCCTTATCACAGTGAGTTATATAATGGTTTGCATATTTTTCCTGTACAGGACCAGATAGCAAACATTTCAAGTTTCCTGTGTCATAAGGCTCACTGTCACCTGCAGTCACATAAAGTTCACTGTAAGGTTGAAAGAGTGATCTTAGTTGAATTTTTGGTTGGCAAGTGATTTTTTTTTTTTTTTTTTGAGACTGAGTTTTTCTTGCCCTCGGTAGAGTATCAGGGCATGACAGCGCACAGCAACCTCAAACTCTTGGGCTTAAGCAGTTCTCTTGCCTCAGCCTCCCAGGTAGCTGGGACTACAGACGCCTGCGACAGTGCCTGGCTATTGTTTAGAGATGGGGTCTTGCTCTTGCTCAGGCTGGTCTCAAACCCGTGAGCTCAGGCAGTCCACTCACCTCAGCCTCCCAAGTGCTGGGATTATAGTTATGAGCCACTGTGCCCAGTGGCTGAGCTGAGCACTAAACTAGAAAAACGAGCTTTCAGGATCCCATTTAATTAGTAGAATAAGGCTCAGTGCCCACAACCACACTGGTTGCGGTGCCAGCTAGAAACAACAATGACAACTGCAACAAAAAATGGCCGGGTGTTGTTGCGGGTGCCTGTAGTCCCAGCTACTTGGGAGGCTGAGGCAAGAGAATTGCTTAAGCCCAGGAGTTTGAGGTTGCTGTGAGCTGTGATTCCACAGCACTCTACCAAGGGCAACATAGTGGGACTGTCTCAAAAAATGAAAATTTTTAAAAAATAATAGTGGAATGAAAGTACTTTATTAAAAATAGGAGACTTGACAAAGTGTGAAGAGAGTGTAAGACTAATAGTCCATAAGCAGACATGTAGAAATTGAGTCAGATGAAACATGTATATAGGATGAAACTAAGTTAAATCAAAGAAAGAAGAAATGCACCCTTCATCACAGCAGGAAATCGAACTATAGGGAGGGAATAAAAAGAGCAAGGAGAGATTTGTGAGTGAAAGAAATACCCCTCAGGTTGGAATACAGAAAGCCAAAAACGAGAAAGATGGAAACGGGCACAGAGATCCAGGCCAGAAAGGTCCATCTTTGGAAACCGTTGAGACAGAAACAGTATCGTGAAGAAAAAGTGAAAGGCATGTTTGGAATCCAAGGCTGAAAATACTTGAAAGACAGAAACACAGATTGACCAAAGAGGCTCAGAGATAAGCATGAGCCCGATGACACGCATAAAGATAGCAGGCAGGATGAGCAGCACGTAGTCAGCATAGACCTGAAATGCTCAGAATCGTGATGAAAACCTACAAGCCAGAAGCTGGGTGCGGCGGCTCATGCCTGTAATTCTAGTCCTTTGGGAGGCTGAAGCGGGTGAATTCCTGAGTTGAGGCATTCAAAACCAGCCTGAGCAAGAGTGATACTGTCTCTACTAAAAATCAGCCAGGCCATGTGACTGGTACCTGTAGTCCCAGCTACTTAGGACAAACCAGGGCACAAATACAGTAAGATCTGAAGCAAGGTAAGACTAACCAGGAATAAGTCCTAGAGCTGTCAAAATATGACGAGACACAGAGGGGTGAAACTTCAGGAGAATAAAAGAAAATCAGATGAGTGCTGCATGGGCATTCAAAGGCCTATTAGGGGCAAATAGAGCCAGCAGTGGAGAACAGAGCCCTGAGGAGGGAAACAGACCTTAGGAGAAGAGACTGGAGAAGAGTCAACCAGCTGTAAAGTGAGACAAAAACTGGTGTCAGGAATTCCCAAGCGGCTACAAAGAAACACTTAAGTGGTATCTAAATTTCTTAAAAAAGGTCGGAGTGTTCATGGAGCCAGTAAAATCGTGAGAAAGAGATGAAGTAACAAGAATCCCTTGGAAAGCAACTTAGAGACCCACTTTGAGTATGAGCATTACTAGCAGAATTTGAAACAGATATCAAGAATTCAGAAGACAATACTTGACTCACTCAGGCAGGAAGAGGTAAAAGAAGACTATTATCCAGAAAGAGGTGGCCACGTTAGGAACCCAAGGGCAGGTGGTCCTTCACTTCACAGCAGTGCGAAAGTGACAGCGCATTCTGTAGAACCCCAGCAACCATTCTGTGGAACTTTAGATACAGTGTTTGGTAAGTTAGACGAGGTACTCAGCACTTCGTTATGAGATAGGTTTTATGTTGGGTGATTTTACCCAACTGTAGGCTGTGAGTGCTCTGAGCATGTTTAATACAGGCTGGGCTGTGGCAGTGTTGAGTACGTAAGGTATGTTTTCAACTTGGGTATCTTCAGATTCTGAAGGGTTTGTCAGGACATGACCCTGTTGTAAGTCAGGGACTATATTCTGAATAGGGGAAGAAGCTCCTAAACTTGAGGCATAGAAACTGCATAGAAAAGGGAAAACTAGGTCCATCAAAAGAAGATCCTGAGGCTAATGCAGCACTAACATGGTCTAGAGACAGACAGGTGCAGACTGCTCCTTGTCTCCACTGCATGACAAGGCCAACATGTTAAAATTACCCTTTTCACTGTTGGCTGGCTGGTTCTTGAGCTCTTTGCATTGCTAGTATAAATAGCTGTTAAAAAGGGCCACAATTGTGTTAAAATACACAGATGAGGCTGGGTACGGTGCCTCACACTTGTAATCCTAGCACATTGGGAGGCTGAGGTGGGTGGATTGCTTGAGCTCAGGGGTTTGAGACCGATCTGAGCAAGAGCAAAACCCCATCCCATCTCTGCTAAAAGTACAAGAACTAGCCAGGTGTTGTGCCACCACATGCCTATAGATAGTGGAGCTACTTGGAAGGCTGAGGCAAGAGAATTGGTCAAGACCAGCCCAGGAGTTTGAGGTTGCTGTCAGCTAGGATGACACGGCACTCTACCCAGGGCAGTGGAATGAGACTCTGTCTCAAAAATAAATAAATAAAAATAAAATGTGCAGATGATAGATTTAATTCAGCCAAGGGTAAAGACAGAGCAGAACAGCCCTGGGCAGTGATGATGGGGGTGAGAGTAGAAAAGAGCCTCCAAAGAAAAGGCAAGACGGAGTGTGTGTATAACCTATATTTATGGGTAAAGAACTGCTGTTTTCCCAAACTCTAGCTTAACTCTAGTGCCCTAATTTTTTTTTTTTTTTTTTTTGTAGAGACAAGAGTCTCACTTTATCGTCCTCAGTAGAGTGCTATGGCGTCACACAGCTCACAGTAACCTCCTCAACTCCTGGGCTTAGGCAATTCTCTTGCCTCAGCCTCCCAAGTAGCTGGGACTACAGGTGCCCACCACAACACTTGGCTATTTTTTTTTTTTTTTTTTTTGCAGTTTGGCCGGGGTTGGGTTTGAACCTGCCACCCTCAATATATGGGGCCATTGCCCTACCAACTGAGCCACAGGCACCGTCCAGCCCTAATTTTTTCTTTCTGAGATTGTGTCTCACTATGTTGGACAGGCCAGAGCACAGTGACCTCAAACTCCTGGGCTAGTAATCCTCTGCCTCAGCCTCTGAAGTAGCTGGGACTATAGGTGTCACCTTGTCTGGCTACTACTTTTTTTCTAATTTTTTGTAGTGATGGGGTCTTGCTTCTTGGTCCCTTTTTCTTTTTTTTTTTTGGGACAGAGTCTCTTATGTCGCCCTCGGTAGATTGCTGTGGCATCACAGCAACTTCAAACTCTTGGGCTTAAGCAAGTCTATTGCCTCACCTTCCCAAGTAGCTAGGACTACGGGCGCCCTCCACAACCCCTGGCCATTTTTTTGTTGTAGTTGTCATTGTTTGAACCCACCAGCCTCAGTGTATGTGGCCAGCACCCTAAACATTGAGCTGTGGGCACCAAGCCTAATTTTCTTGCTTTTAGTAGAGACAGGGTCTTGCTTGTTCTCGATCAGGCAGGGATTTTGCTCTTGTTAGGGCCGGTATCAAACTCCAGGCCGCAAGTGATCTTCCCGCTTTAGCTCCCATGCTAGATTATAGATGTGAGCCACCTTGCCCAGCCATTACCCTAATTTTTTATCCCAAGACGAGTGTACATTTTCTTCTTAATTTTTATTGATTATATAATAGTCATACCCAACATTAAGAGCGACAGATATTTGCTTCTCAGCCTTTTGGCTAAGATCAAGTGAAGATTGAGAAATAAAATTTTTGTTTCCCTTAGATAAGGATGTTAATTCAAGACTGTCCAAGAGAAGCTTCAGTGCAGATGGATTTGAGATGCTACAAAACCCAGTCAAGGATTCAAAAGCCTTATTTCAAACCTACAAACAGATGCACCTGGAGAAGCGAAGCAGAAGCCTTGGGAGCAGTCCTGTCAAGTAATTACAAAATGTGTTCCGTAATTGCCGCTGAGAAATTTCTCATTCTCTTGTTCAGGATGTTTTCTTGGAAATACTCAGAATTGCCATAAGAGAGATTTCTCAGTTGGAGAGTTTGGTTCCCACATAGGTTATGTACTTCACTGAAATTGCTTAATTAAAATGGTTTGAGAACTCTGTGGGTGGGCAGACATAAGAAACAGATGGTATTTGTCAGGGAAACCATAAGGTATTTGAACTTACACATTATTGAGTCAAGTTTACCATTATTCTAAGAGGAATGCTTACACTGACTTAATTTTGAAAGGCTATCTACCTATCTACCTTGAGGGAGGATTGTTCCTTAGTTAGGGACTTGTTTATTTAACTGGGACTGTAAATGTACTTTTGTTTCAAAGCTATATTAGCAAAACTTATTTTTCAAAAATACCCACTGTAAATATCAAATTATATTCTTAAGTATTTTATACCTAATTGTAAAGTTTTTCAGAACTCTTGTTTTATACTTGTATAAAGACACGATTTGAAGACACAAGTGAAGACACAGTTTGAATAATGTGTTAACATTACTTTTCCTATTTGAAATAAACATTTATTTTTTACAAAGCTACTTTGACATTTTCGTGGCTTAATTTCTTTTTGGTTTTCTATCCTTACAGTAGGCCGCATTTTGGAAAGGTCATTGTAAGTTGAAATGTCACAGCTTGTTAGGTGTCGCAATAGATATTTTTAGATTACATCAGGTGAGGGCACTATGTTTTCCTAGGCTAGGAAATTGTAAGAAAGGCAAAATAAAACAGCTGTTTGGGGGTTTAGTTTATCACTACTAGAAAAGCGTTGGTTATTTTTATAAAGTCTTAATATTCTATGTATCATTACATTCAAAGTGCAAGGTGGACCAATAGATTTTGGTAAAACGATGCAATTCCTTGTGGTTTCAGCTTTCATAATACAACCTTTAGGAAACAGTTACGTGTTGCTTATTGACAGGGAGTGAGTTGCATCCCTAGGTGATTTCATCCTTGCATGAACATTAAAGAGTGTACTTACACCAACCTAGATGGTACAGGTTGGGCATCCCAAATCTGAAAGTCCAAAATATACCAAATTCTGAAACTCTTTGAGCACTGACATGGCCCTTTGGATGAAAGAACCCAAGACTGACTATTGGTTTTACCAAGTGATAATTGTTATTTGAGGTTCTTTTCAAGAAAATATTTTACTTTGGATTTTGAGTCTTTGGATTAGGGATGCTCATTTGGTAAGTATAATGCAGATACTCCCAAATCTGGAAAAACCTGAAACATTTCAGGTCCTGAGCATTTCCAGTAAGGGATATTGATTGAATCTGTGTATAGCCTGTTACATACCTAGGCTACATGGTCTATGCTCCTCAGCCACAGACCTGTACACCCTATTACCATAACTATATTGAATAGGAAATTGTGACAGTGCTATTTGTGTATCTAAACATAGACAAGGTACTGTAAAAACACAGTCAAAATGATAAAGAGGCACTTGTGTAGGGCTTTTACCATGAAGGGAGCTTATAGGACCGGAGGTTTGCTCTGGATGAGTCAGTGAATTGCTTTGGGCAATGAATGTGAAGGCCCATGACATTACTTATATTACTATAGGCTTTATAAACACTGGGTGGCACCTATGGCTCAAAGGAGTAGGGCGCCAGCCCCATATGCCAGAGGTGGCAGGTTCAAATCCATCTTTGGCTAAAAACTGTAAAAAAAAAAAACAACTGTAAACTTAGGAATAATAAGCTTAGCTCAAGTTTCCTTTCTAAACTATTTTTTTCTTTTTGTTCCCTGGAAAAGAGTGCATGCAGTACCATAATATAGCTCATTGCAACCTCCAACTGCTGGGCTCAAGCAGTCCTCCTGCTTTAGCCATGGTTCTCACCCTTCCTAATGCCACGACCCTTTAATACAGTTCCTCATGTTGTGGTGACCCCCAACCATAAAATTATTTTCGTTGCTACTTCATGAAGTAAGGTCACGGCATTAGGAAGGTTTTGAACCACTATGCTTTAACCTCCTGGGTAGAGTAGCTGAGAATACAGGCAACACCATGTCCTGCTAATTGTTCTATTTTTTGTAGAGACTGATTCTCACTATGTTGTTCAGGCTGGTCTTGAACTTTGAATCCTGACCTGAAGCAGTCCTGCCACAGCCTCCCATAGTGCTGCGATCACAGGCTTGAAGCACTTCGTTTTTTTGATTGAGTAACATTAGCTTAAAACACAAACACATTGTACAGCTATACAAAAACTTTCTTTTTGAGATTGGGTCTCACTGTCAACCCAGCCTGGAGTGCAATGGCTTGATCATACCTCGGTCTAACCTTGAACTGTCCTCAAGAGATCCTCTAGCTTCAGCCTCCAGAGTAGTTAGGATTACAGTTGTGCACCACTGAGCCTAGCTAATTTTTTAATTTTTTTGTGGAGACGATGTCACGCTTCGTTGCCTAAGCTTGTCTCAAACTCCTCATCTCAAGAGATCCTTCACCTCACCACCCCAGTGGGCTGGGATTAGGTGCGAGCCGCTGCCCCTAGCCAAAAATAATTTTCCTTATATCTTTATCCTATAAGCTTTTTTCTATTGAAAAAACGTGTTTTTTGCTTTTTAAACTTCCTTTATTAAAAACGAAGGCACAGCTTGGTGCCTGTAGCTGGTTAGGGTGCCAGCCACATACACCACGGAGGGCAGGTTCCAGCCCAGCTCGGGCCTGCTAAACAATAATGACAACTACAAAAAAATAGCTGGGGGTTGTGGCAGAAACCTGGAGTCCCTGTTACTTGGGAAGCTGAAGCAAGAGAATCACTTAAGCCCAAAGAGTTTGAGGTTGCTGTGAGCTGTGACACCATGGCACTCCACCGAGGGTGACAGAGTAAGACTGTGTCTCAAAAAATAAAAATGACACAAACCTAGGTCTACATAGGGTCAGAATCATCAGTATCACTGTCTTCCACCTCCACATCTTGTCCCACTGGAAAGTCTTCTGTGCCAGTAAGACACACGGAGCTGTCATCTCCTGGAACAGTGCCTGCATCTGGAATACCTTCTGATAGAAAGTGTGGTATAGTATAGTAAATACATAGACCAGTAATAGTTGTTTGTCGTTACCAAGTAGTACGTACTGTACAAAATAGTATGTGCTATGTGTTTATACTACTGGCAGTGCAGTAGGCTTAGTTACACCACCATCACCATATATTAGGTTATTATTATGTATGAAATGAGTTCCTTAAACACTAAGTTTGATAGTTGACATCTCTGACATTTCACTTAGATGCTTTTTTAAATTTTTATTGTGAAGGAACATCCTCATTCTTTGGAATGTATGTTTTGGCTTGTAATTATCTTTGAAAAAAAAAATTTTTTTGAGACAGAGTCTCACTTTGTTGCCCTTGGTAGAGTGCTGTGGTGTCACAGCTCACAGCAACCTCCAGCTCTTGGGCTTAGGCAATTCTCTTGCCTCAGCCTCCCGAGTAGCTGGGACCACAGCTGCCTGCCACAACGCCTGGCTATTTTTTGTTGCAGTTTGGCCGGGGCCGGGTTTGAACCCGCCACCTTCGGTGTATGGGGCTGGCGCCCTCGTTGAAATTTTTTTTTTTAAGTGCTATTTTTGTAAAACCATGGATACATCAAACATTCGTGTTATTTTCAAAAGAGTTCCGTTGCGGAACCCATGCAGCACGGTTCAAAATATCAACGAAGTATTTGGGATGGATGTGGCTAATGAATATATAGTATGTTGATGGTTTGAGAAGTTCCATTCCAGTGATATTAATCTTGAACATGAGCCAAGTGGGTGATCTGAGACCAAGGTGGATAATGATGAGCCGAAAGCTGTAGTGGAAGCGAATCCATTTCAACCTATACAGTTAGCAAGGTTTGGCATTACTAGTCCAAGAATATTGGATCATTTGAAACAAATTGGCAAGGTAAACAAGCTGGATAGATGGGTTCCACATGAATTAAAGGAGGGTTGGAAGAGACATCCTCTCAAACCTTCCCTTTGTTTGCTGATACGACATTTCTGCACTATGTTGTTATGAGTGATGAAAAACGGATGATTTTTTTACGTTTTCAAGTGTTGGGCTCAATGGTTGGATAAAGAAGTGCTGAAATACTGAATACTCATCAGAAAAGCTAATGGCGTCTGTCCGGTGTTACAACACTGGTATCCACTACAGCCTCATGAAACCTGGTCAGTGAGCTACAGCGGATGTTACTACAACCAAGGGGATGAAATGATAAAGGACGTTTGTGATTAAGCAGCTAAGGTTGGTCAAGAGAGACAGGCCAATCCTCTTCTAACACAGTGACAACTCGTCACACAAACAATGCTGCACAAACGAATATAAGCTGGACTTGACAACTCTGTCATCCGTGATATTCACCAGACCTTGCACCAACTGACTACCACTTCTCCAGGATCACTTCTTGCAAGGAAAAGTATTCAGTTCTCAACAAGCTGGGAAAAAATGTTTTTCTCAATTTCATTGCCATGCATTCTCTAGGTTTTTTTTTTTTTTTTATGCTGCTGGCACAAACAAGCTACTGTTAAGGTGCTGGGAAACTGGTTAGCTACGTAGGAAGACTGAAACTGGACCCACACCACTCACCACTTACAAAAATTAACTCTGGCTGGATAAAAGATTTAAATTTAAGACTCAAGACAATAAAAATCCTAGAGGACAGTGTAGGAAAAACTCTTGATGCTCTTGGCCTAGGAAATTTTATGAAGAAAATTGACCCTGTTGGCAGGTGCACCAAAAATAAGGAGAGAAGATGTTTGCATGCTCTGAATCGGACAGAGGGCTGATAACTAGAGTCTACAGAGAACTTAATCTAATCAACAAAAAAGAGCAAACAATCCCATTTATTTGGATTGTTATCTGTCCAAAGAGATTTGAACAGAAATTCCTCTGAAGAAATCAAACAGATTGCAAGCAAACAAGTGAAAAAATGCTCATCATCCCTAATCATCAGAGAAATGCAAATGGGAAATGCATTTGGAACCCTAGTGAGAATAGCCCTTATCACAAAATCTCAAGCTGCAGATGCTGGCATGGATGTGGAGAAAAGGGAACACTTTTACACTGCTGGTGGGATTTCAAAGTAATATAACCTCTATGGAAAGAAATGTGGAGACTTGGCTCCGTGCCTGTGGCTAAAGCAGCTAAGGCGCCAGCCACATACACCTGAGTTGGCAGGTTCGAATCCAGCCCGGGCCCGCCAAACAACAATGATGACTGCCAACCAAAAAATGGCCAGACATTGTGGTGGGCACCTATAGTCCTAGCTACTTGGGAGGTGGAGACAGGAGAATCCCTTGAGCCCAGGAGTGGGAGGTTCCTGTGAGCTGTGATGCCACGGCACTCTACCCAAGGTGACAGCTTGAGGCTCTGTCTCAAAAAAGAAAAAGAAATGTGGAGACTCTACAAAGAACAAAAAGTAGACTTTTCTTTTGATTCCACAATCCCATTACTAATTATTTACCCAGAAGAAAAAGTCATTTTACTACAGGGACATTTACACTAGAATGTTTATTGCAGCTCCGTTCACAAATCAAGATGTGGAACCAACCCAAGTGCCCACAACCCATGAATGGATTAATAAACTGATATAATCATACCATGAAATACTATTCCGCCATTAGAAAAGACGGAGACTTTACATCTTTTGTGTTTACCTGGATGGAGTTGAAGCGCATTCTCCTTAGTAAAGCATCACAAGCATGGAAAAGCAGATATCCAATGTACTCAATACTAACATCAAACAAACAGATAGACCCCTACACCCCACACCAGAGAAAATCACAGATTCAGGTGCGGTGGAGAAGGGAGAGGCTCTGGTAGGCTCTCCCCTAATGTGCACAAGGTAAAGGCATTTTAGTACACTCCCTGTGACGGGCTCCACTACAACTTGCAGTTTACCTTAGAAATGCAAACAGTGTAACCTAATCATTTGTACCTTCGTGTTAATCTTTTTTTTTTTTTTCTTTTTAAAGACAGCCTCAAGCTGTCGCCCTGGGTAAAGTGCCATGGCATCACAGCTCACAGTAACCTCCAGCTCCTGGGCTTAAGCAATTCTCTTGGGTCAGCCTCCCAAGTAGCTGGGACTACAGATTCCTGTCACAACACCCAGCTATTTTTTTTTAGTTGTTGTAGTTGTTGTTTAGCAGGCGAGGGCTGGATTCAAACCCACCAACTCTGGTGTATGTGGCTGGCACCTTGGCCACTTAAGCTACAGGAGCCGAGCTGATTTTTTTTTTTCTGTCCCACATTTATGTTTATTAAAAATAGGCATAAACATTGCTTCTTGGCCTTTTGGCTAAGATCAAGAGTAAAAATTGACATAAACAAAACCTGTACCAAAAAAATTCCCAAATCACTTATTACTTTGAAACAGTAATCCTGGCAGGCATTATCCCTAGGATCCCCTCTTCCTCTACCACGGCCACGTCCTCTTTGCCTCCACCTCGGCCTCTTCCTGCAGCAGCTTCCCTTTCCTTAGATTTCACTTTAGGTTCAACATCCACAAGTAGTGTATCCAGAGGTAAGCTGTCTGGTAGAATAAAGTATCGAATGTTATTTCCTCGAATACTCAGTGTTTCTAGCCGTGCAGGTTCTCTGTTCTTCAGGGTCATTTTCACAGCTTTAAGAGGTGTATTCATGCTGACATCTACACCTGGGATTGTTCCATGGACCTGTGTTCCATTCTTCACTTCAATGGTTACAGTTTCATGACTCAATTTCATCAAAAATCTCACAAGCTTCATCCTGGCGGTGCCGTCACCCTTCGGGTCAGACAGCAAACCGAATCCAACAACTTTAGACTAACCGACTCCTTTTTTTTTGAGACAGAGTCTTAAGCGGTCGCCCTACTAGAGTGCTATGACATCATAGCTCACGGCAACCTCCAATTCTCGGGCTCAAGAGATCCTCCTGCCTCAGTTTTTCTATTTTTAGTGGAGATGGGGTCTTGCTTTTGCTCAGGCTGGTCTCAAACTCATGAGCTCAAGCAATCTGCCTGCCTCGGCTTCCCAGAATACTAGGATTACAGGCAGGAGCCACCACTCCCAGCCCCTTCATATTAATCTGAAATAATTTTTTTTTTTTTTTGAGACAGAGTCTCATTTTATCATCCTTGGTACAGTACCATGGCATCACACAGCTCACAGCAACCTCCATCTCCTGGGCTTAGGTGATTCTCTTGCCTCAGCCTCCTGAGTAGCTGGGACTACAGGTACCTGCCACAATGCTCGGCTATTTTTTTGTTGTAATTTGTCCGAGGCCGGGTTTGAACCCGCCACCCTCAGTATATGGGGCGAGTGCCCTACCCACTGAGCACAGGCGCTACCCCAAAAATAAATTTTTTTTTTAAAAGATGGCAAAATGATGTCAATAGTTAAGGTGCATATTTTGATTAATTCTACTGTTTCTTAAGATATAAATAATTTTTATTCGAAATCAGACAATTCATATTTGATGACCTCATTTTAGTAATAGATTGTGTTACAATGGCTACAGTGTCACTAGGTGATAGGAAATTTTCAGCTCCATGGCCATATGGAGCCGTAAGTAAATGCGGTCGATTGTTAACCAAAACATGGATGTACCTTGCATGATACCCAGACTCATTAGTTTTTGGTGCAGTACCAAAAAATGTGCTTGATTATCTGATCAAGGCTATTGGAACATTATTCTTTTGTCCATACAAGAAGCTGGGTATGTATATGAGACTGGGTTTTCTTTTTTTCTTTTTTTTTTTTTTTGAGACAGTCTCCTTATGTCACCCTCAGTAGAGTGATGTGAGATCACAGCTCACAGCAACCTCAAATTCTTGGGCGTAAGCGATTCTCTTGCCTCAGCCTCCCAAGTAGCTGGGACTACAGGTGCCCACCACAATGCCCAGCTATTTTTTTGTTGCAGCTGTCATTGTTGATTTTAGTTGACCTGGGCTGGGTTTGAACCTGCCAACCTGGGTGTATTTGGCAGGCCCCCCACCCACTGAGCTACGGGAGCCTCCTGAGATTGGATTCTTTTCACATATTTCAACCAAACAGCCTTGCACAACAACAGAAAATACAAACAGGCCTGGCATGATGGCTCAGGCCTGTAATCTTAGCACTTTGGGAAGCTGAGGCAAGTGGATTGCTTGAGCTCAGGAGTTCAAGACTAGCCTGAGCAACAGCAAGACCCTGTCTCTACTAAAAACAGAAAAACTAGCCAGGGGTAGCAGGTGTAGTGCCAGCTACTTGGAAGGCTAGGGAAAGAGGATCACCTGAGCCCAAGAGTTTGAGGTTGCTATGAACTATGACACCATGGTACTCTATGCAGATTGACAGAGTGATACTGTGTCTCAAAAAATAAAAATAAACTAAGGCCTCAGTTCCTGGCTGGTATTAGCCAGGGGCTTCCTTCAGTTCTTTGCCATAAGGCAACCCAGAATATGCTAACTGACTTTCCTCAAAGCAATAGAAAACAAGTGTGAGAAATAGTAAGCTGCAAGTCAGTTTTTATTTGGGCGCAAGGGTGGGCAGGTGTTTGGGTTGTTTCTTTTCGTTGTGTTGTGTTTGTGGAGCAAGAGTCTTCCTCTGTCACCCATGCCAAAGTGTAGTGGTTCTATCATAGATCACTGTAGCCTCAAACTCCTGGGCTGAAGCAATGTTTTTGTCTCAGCCTCCCAAATAGCTGGGGCTACAGATGTGTGCCACTAAGCCAGGCTAATTATTTTTATTTTAGAGATGCGGTCTTGTTGTGTTGTCCAGACGGTCTCTAATTCCTGGCCTCAAACAATCCTCCCATGTCTAACTCCTAAAGTATTGGTATTATGCAGTTAGCTAAGACATGAGCACGGTGGGGGAAGCAGACTATTCTGGGCTGTTTTATTTATTTATTTATTTATTTGAGACAGAGTCTCACTTTGTCGCCCCTGGTAGAGCACTATAATGCTTGTCTGTTTTTTTTAGAGACGAGGTCTTGCTCTTGCTCAGGCTGATCTCGAACCTGTGAGCTCAGATGATCTACCTGCCTTGGCCTCCCAGAGTGCTGGGATTATAGGCATGAGCCACCATGCAGGGCCCATTCTGGGCTTTTTTTTTTTTTTTTTTTTTTGAGAATAGAAATTTATTTCATACCGTTGACACTTTAAAAATCATTATTGGCCTTCACACAAATGGTCCTTTGAGTTATATTGACCAAGACTGCAGTTGGAAGTTTGAGAAATAAAGTTGAACCATACCCTACACTTTCCATGAAAGGACTGATCAACAGGAACTTTCGATAAAAACAAGAAAAGGAGAAGTGGGTGAATACCCTATATAATTGATCAATACCTTATTAATATCCTAGGGACTTTCCAAAGAGGAAGTTAGTCAAAAATAGCATGAAATCAGCTCAGCCAAGACCTTAGGCAAACCAATCAGTGAACAGAAGAGGCAAACGGGACTTTCCAGAAAGCAGTTGACACTTCCCCCAAAATCAAGTATAAAAAAGGCTGAGTTATCCCCAAGGCCTGCAGCCACTAAGGCAAGGCCCAGCTAGCTGCAAGTCATTAAGAAACTTTGCTTGAGTTTATATTTGTTTTTTATTAATTATTTCAGTAATCACCTCCTTGAACCACCCTACCAATCTAACACTGGGATTATAGGTGTGAGCCACCACACTCAGCTAAAACTCAGTTTTTATGTAACTTAATCTCAAAAGTGACATCCGCATTTTTCCTATATTTTTGTTAGAAGTGAGTCACAGAGTTCCAGCCCACTCTCAAAGTGAGGGAGTTACCCAAGAGCGTAAATATTAGGATAATTAGGGACCATCCTACAGGCCGCCTACCACAGCCTTTTCCTAATTCACTCCTAAATTGTTCGATCTTTGTGGACAACCTGAATGGAACCATGGCTTTTTTGTTGGACCAGAGTAGCTCTATACTTACCACACAGAAGCCTGGAAGCCTGGCCCCTTGGCCAAGATGAGGATGAAATGCAAAATGTACTAGTGATTTATAATGTGCTTTTTAAAAGTTCTTGACTGGTGCAGTGGCTCATGCCTATAATCCTAGCACGCTGAGAGGCCAAGCTGGGTGGATTGCTTGAGCTCAGGAGTTCAAGAGCCGCCTAAGCAAATCAAGACCCTGTCTGTACTAAAAATAGAAAAAAAATAAAACTAGCTGGGCAGCAATGGTGGGTGCCTATAGCCCCCAGCTACTCAGGAGGCTAAGGCCGGTGGCTCTCTTGAGCTCAGGAGTTTGAGGTTGCTGTCAGCTACGATGATGCCATGGCACTCTACCCAGGGCAACAGAGTGAGACTTTGTCTCAAAAAAATAAAGCAATAAAAGTTCTGAGGCCCCTTTAGTAGTTTGGCTATACTGTATATTGCCATATATGTAAGATACACTTGGTTTAACCAGTGACCTTGCCTGGTTGCAGGTAACACTGCAGGGTATAAAAAAACTCCTCAGTAAACTTGTGCCTTGGCTTCCCCGAGACTACAGCAACTGGCACCCATGTTGACTGTTTTTACTCTCAACTATATCCTGCGTGACCTAGGGCCCTGGGAGCTCACAAGCCTCAGACCTCTCCAGGTCTGGCTGGGTTTGCTTTCTCTTGCTGTCTTGTGTCCTTTACTTTTCTTAAAACCTTATCCAAGTGTATCCTGTGGAGCCCATGAGGCCTTTCAGCGATGCAGCCCCAAGTGACTGCAGCAGCTGGGGCATCTGTGACCACTCTGTTCGCACTTCAGATATAGCTACTGGGCATAAAATCCAGCAGCGCCAAGTAACTTCTAGCACTAAGCAGATAATCCCACAGGGCAGCACAGAACCCCACTAAATGCCTTTCTGTAAAGTCAATTTTCTCGGGGAGCAAGGCCTGTCTTCCCGCCCTTGCCTCCATGCCTCTCCCCGATGATTTCTTTCCTTGTACTGGAGTAGCTTGATGATTTCTTACACTGCTGTGGGAGTGCTTATCATATATCACAATTAGTCTCCATTCTTAGGTGAATTAGGAGCCCCTTGAGGACAGGCCCCTTGGCTGAGTTGTATTTGTATTCATGGTACGTATTGTCTAGCACAGTGCTGTCCAGTAGACGTGAACAATGAGCCATGTATATAATTAGGAATTTTCTAGTAGTCACATTAAAAACAGTAAAAATAAATAGGTGAAATTATCATCATCATTATTATTATTTTAAGACAGAATCTCACTCTGTCACCCTGGGTACAGTACTGCTGCATCCTAGCTCATAGCGACCTCAAAGTCAGGTGATCGCCTTGCCTTAGCTTCCCAAGTAGCTGGGACTGCAGGTGCCTGCCACAACACCCAGCTCTCGCCACAACACTCAGCTCCCTCCTCAGTACCCAACTAGTTTTTCTATTTTTAGTAGAGACTGCTAAAGCTGTCACAGCAACCTCAAACTCTTGGACGATGGTGATCCTCTTGCTTCAGCCTCCCCAGCTGCAAGAACTGTAGGTGCCCACCACTACGCCTGGCTAGTTTTTCTATTTTTAGTAGAGACGGTGTCTTGCTCTTGCTCAGGCTAGTCTCAAACTCCTGAGATCAGTCGATTCACCCTCCTTGGCCTCCCAGAGTGCTAGGATTACAGGTGTGAGCCACTGAGCCTAGCCCTTTATATTGCTTTTTCAGGCTTGGTGCTGTTGCTCAGTGGTTAGGGCACCAGCCACATACACTGAGGCTGGCAGGTTCAAACCCAGTCCAGGCCTGCTGAACAACAATGACAACTACAACAAAAAAATAGTTGGGTGTTGTGGTGGGCACCTGTAGACCCAGCTACCTGGGAGGCTGAGGCAAGAGAATCGCTTAAGCCCAAAAGTTTGAGGTTCCTGTGAGCTGTGATGCCACAGCACTCTACTGAGGGGTGACATAGTAACACTCCGTCTCAAAAAAAAAAAAACAAACCATATATATATATGTATATATTGCTTTTTCATTTTTCTTTCTTCTTTTTCTTTTTTTTTTGAGACAGAGTCTCATTCCATAGCCCTGGGTAGAGTCCTGTGGTGTCATAGCTCATAGCAATCTCAAACTCTTGGGCTTGAACAATCCTCTTGCCTCAGCCTCTCAAGTAGGTGGGAATTCAGACATGTGACACTAGGCCTGGCTAGTTTTTCTCCTTTTAGTAGAGATAAGGGCTCACTCTGGCTCAGGCTAGTCTTGAACTCCTGAGTTCAAGCAATGCACCTACCTTGGCCTCCCAGAGTGTGAGGATTACAGGCATGAGCCACCGCGCCTGGCCTTCATTTTTATTTTCTTGATAACTGAGATGTGAATTCTGCTGCATACTTTACGTATATATTCTAATTAGCATTTCAAATACTCAATAGTCATACCTGGCTGCTAAATTGAACAACATAGGCTAACACATAAAAGGGGTTCAAGTAGCTGTAGGATATAAGCTCATTGTTTGATGGGTTTTTTTGGTCTTAATTTGGACAATTGTACATATTCCTGGGGCATGATGTGATGTTTCCATACTTACGTAGATTGTGTAATGATCAACTCAGGATA
>NW_003852452.1:10444059-10451920 GCF_000181295.1 Otolemur garnettii
TCTAGGAAGCAAGAATGAGACCCTGTCTCTACAAAAAAATAGAAAAATTAGCCAGACATGATGGTGCATGCCTGTAGTCCCTGCTGAGGTAGGCGGGTTGCTTGAACCCAGAAATCTGAGGTTGCAGCCAGCTGCAATGATGCTGCCTGGTCCATAGAGCAAGACACTCTACACACACACACACATCAGATGGACAAGATATCCCAGCTATCCAGTCCTGTGGATGTCAGCCTCTTTCCCCAGCCACCCTGTGCTTGACAGGCCCATTTATAACATGACACCACGGAAGGAGTCTGTGCATGGACATCCCCTCACTGAGGCTACTGGCTTCTGCCTCTGCTGGGTATCCACATACCAAGAGTCAAGGCTGTGCTGAGCCCTCATATGTCAAACCATTCTCCAAACCATTCTGCCACTCAGTGGCAGATTGAGACATTGGACCCTTTCCATATAAAGCAGCAATTTTTCCTTTTGGGAATAGAAACATATTCCAGATATGGATTTGCCTTTCCTGCCTAAAAAGTTTCTGCTGGCCTTACACAGAAGGCCTCAGTCATTGCCACGATATTCCACATGGATCACTTCAGACCAAAGAACTTGTTTGCAGTGAAGGACACAATGGAATGGAGGTACAGTCACAGAATTTACTGGCATTCCTGCAAGCCCCACAACTCAGAAGCATCGGACTTGACAAAACGGTAGCATGGCCTGCTAACTGCTTAGTTACGACGTTAGCTAGAGTAAATTACCAACAGGATTGGGAGGCTGGCTTACAGGATGAATCTGTGACTGGAACCAGTGGCTAACATTTGGTGACATCTCCCTCCTACCCAAATACGACCTGCCACCAAGAACCAAGAGGCAGAGGTTTGGAATGAACACTATAATTTTTCTTCTTTAAAAAAAAAAGGGGGGGGGGGAGAATAGGGCAGCACCTGTGGTTCAAGGGAGTAGGGCTCCAGCCCCATATACTGGAGGTGGCGGGTTCAAACCCGGCCCCAGCCAAAAACTGGAAAAAAAAAAGAAAAATAAAACACATATATAAAAAACATAAACAATTTAGTGGGTTTTTTTAGATTATTCATGAAGTTGTACAACCATTAACACTGTCTAATTCTAATTTTTTTTTTTTTTGCAGTTTTTGGCCAGGGCTGGGTTTGAACAGGCCACCTCCAGTATATGGGACTGGCGCCCTACTCCTTTGAACCACAGGCGCCGCCCTCTGAAACATTTTTATCACTTCCAGAAGAATCCCTGTACCCATTAGCAGTTCATTCTTCATTCACTCCATCCCACTCCCAGCCCCTGGCAACCACTAGTCTACTTCCTGTCTCTACAGATTTTCGTATTCTGGGCATTCATAGGAATAAAATCATGTGATGTGTGGTTTTTTGCACCTGGCTCTTTTTATTTAGTATGTTTGCAAAGTTCATCCAAGTTGTAGCATGTGTCAATATTTCATTCCTTTTTAATGTAGAATAATATTCCCATGTATGGACTTTTACTTTTCAATGTGAAATTTTTCTTCTCCTTCTACAATCATTAAACTCAGTGGGTCTGGAGGTCCTAGTGTCCAGTGGCAGAAGATTTCCACGAGTGAGCACAGACAGAGCTTATTTTTCCATTTGGGTTCTTTGTGCCACTGGAACAAGCAGGTGGAAAGGCTGGCTGGTAACCGCGCCTAATCACCAATGGAAATGGGGTTGCTGCAAGATAATGGAGCCAGGGGATCCTATGTCTGCAGCCCATGGAAATGAGGACCAGGGAGCAGACTGAAGGAACGTGTAGGAAGTTGTGTTGCCAAGAATGAGATGGATGAGATGACAGATTGAGGACAAGACTCCTGATTCATCACTTCTTTATGTCTTCTGTATCATTTTTGGTTTTCTACCTGTTGTTCTGTTTAGCTATTAGGAAAGAAGTGAAAAAATAATCAAGATAATTGGGAAATAGTCAAGTTCTCCTCTCAGTTTGCCTCTTTTTACCATGGTGCAGTCTGTTTTGAGACTTCTCATATTTACTCAGAATTGTTATGTCTTCTTGGTGAATTGATCCTGTCATCATCATGAAATATATTTCTATTTTTGTTGATAGTCCTTGTCCTGAAGTCAACTTATCTGCAATACACAGCCATTCCAGCTTTCTTGTGACTAGTGTTTGCATGACATAACTTTTTCATGCTTTTACTTTTAACCTTAGAACCCTCCTATCTACAGACTTAGGACATATGAACAAGGTATAACAGCATACGCCGGGTGCAGTAGCTCACGCTGGTAATCCCAGCACTCTGGGAGGCCGAGGTGGATGGATTGCCTGAGTGCACAGGTTCGAGACCAGCCTGAGCCAAAGTGAGACCTCATCTCTAAAAATAGCCAGGCATTGTGGCGAGTGCCTATAGTCCCAGCTACTCAGAAGGCTGAGGCAAGAGGATAGCTTGAGCCCAAGAGTTTGAGGTTGCTGTGAACTATGACACCATGGTACTCTACCAAGGGCAACAAAGTGCAACTCTGTCTCAAAACAAACAAACAACAACAAATAAAAACAAGATATATATGTTTAGTATGCATATTTTTCTTTATGTATCATAAATATTAATCCTTTATCACATGATTTTTCTGAACTACATTTCATTACTGTCTTATTATAGTAGATTTTAAAAGAATTTTTGAAAGGGAAGTGGAAATTTCTGTCCAGGGAGATAAGACTGTTTACCTTATTGGCCAGGCCTGGTGACTCAAGTCTGTAATCCTAGCACTGTGGGAGGCTGAGGCAGGTGCACTGCTTGAGCTCAGGAGTTAGAGACCAGCCAAAGCAAGACCTCATCTTTACTAAAAATAGCCTGGCATTGTGGTGGGTTCCTATAATCCCAGCTACTCAGGAGGCTGAGGCAAGAGAATTGCTCAAGCCCAAGAGTCTGAGGTTGCTGTGAATTACGACCCGCCAGGACTCTACCCAGGGTTACAGAATGAGACTGTTTACCTTAGGATATGATCGTCAATTGGTGTATCCTGGTGGATCACCTGCAGAAATAACCCAACTGTGAAGATAACAGGCTTGCTCTCCTGGACAAAGAGCTTGCCTGTCTAACATTTTGCTTTACCAAAAGTTACTTCAGAATTCTTTGTGCTGTCATAAACTTTGCCCAGTTACAACCAGGTCTCTGCTTTGAAGGACCTTCTTAAGCCTACTAGCACCTAGACCCCCCCCAACCCTTAATCCTTCCCTATTCCAGCTCCCCACCGATTTCTGTCTCCTGAGACCTAATCGTCATTGTCAAGGTGACGTTCCCTGCTGCAGTGAATTTACTAAATTCAATGTTGTTTAAGCAGATTTCTCTGATGGTCTTGTGGGAAATTGACTAAATTTTGAAAGTAAAACAATTGGGCATTTCTTCCCAATATTTAGGGACATAAAATTATCTGTCAAACACAGAGACAACAATCTAACCTTTTTGTTTTTAATGATCTAATCCTACATTTATATCCTACTTTATGTTTTCCTACTGATCACTTGTCTAAGGCAAACTCAAATGTCAATATTTGTTTAGCATTTGAGCCAAGCAAAATAATAAAAATGTATTCTTTTTTTCAGGTCTGGTTTTTAATTTGTTATACAATTCTTAGTATACCCTCAGGATTAAAACTTGAATTTTGAATCTTGTTTAGTTTTTTTTTTTAAGACAGAGTCTCGCTATGTTGCCCTCAGCAGAGTGCTGTAGTGTCACAGCTCACAGCAACCTCAAACTCTTGGACTTAAGCGATTCTCTTGCCTCAGCCTCCCAAATAGCTGGGACTGCAGGCACCCATCACAATGCCCGGCTATTTTTTGTTGCAGTTGTTATTGTTTAGCTTGCATAGGCTGGGTTCAAACCCACTAGCTTTGGTGTATATGGCTGGTGCCCTAACCGCTATGGGCGCCAAGCCAAAAAACTTAAATCTTTTATTTTATTTTATTTTATTTTTGTTTGTTTGAGACAGAGCCTTAAGCTGTCACCCTGGGTAGAGTGCCATGGTATCACAGCTCATAGCAACCTCCAACTCCTGGGGCTCAAGCGATGATTCTCCTGCCTCTACCTCCCAGGCAGGTAGCTGGGACTACAGGCACCTGCCACAATGCCTGGCTATTTTTTGGTCGCAGCTGTCATTGTTGTTTGGCAGACCTGGGCTGGATTCGAACCCACCAACTTAAATGTATGTGGTTGACACCTTAGCCGCTTGAGCCAGAGGCCCCAAGCCAAAACGTGAATCTTTTACATGAAGAAACTGGATAATTACTCTTACCCCTGCTTTTGGATCCACAACATGTCTAGTGACTTTAACTGAACATGCTAATCCACGGAAAATGGAATATGTTGGGTTTGTTACACTTCAGTTCTTCACATAGCAATTCAGAGTGGTGTCTTTAGAGTATAAATAAATGTCAGCCCCTGCCATTAATAGTTTTCCCTTGCTCTAAAGGTAATTTCAACAACCCTAAAACTGTTCAAAGGAACCACCCCCTCTGGCTCCTGCCTAAGTGTCAATTTTCATGGCTCAGCACTCCCCATCTCGCTCACCGTTTCCCAACACCGACCAGGTGTCTAACCAGCATCTACTGGGTCCATGCAGATTATTGGAGGGCTGTTTTGCTTCTCTGAGGTGTCAGATATCACACAAAGTACACACAAACCTTTTTTGCTATCAGCTGTCCTTAGTGTTTGTGTATTTAATGTATGGCCCAAGACGACGCTTCTTCCAGTGTGCCGCAGAAAAGAACAAAAAGTTGGACGCCCTGAGTCCTAAACCTTCCCTCCGTTCTTTGAACACCCCCAGTTCTTCTGACAGTCAAGGCCTTAGTGTTTGCCGTTTCCTGTTTCCTCTTGCCTCCTTCTGCACTCTTTTCTGCTCCTCTAGTCCTGTTCTGTAGATTTCAGCCTAAACAGCACCTCCTTCCCAGGTATCCTACTCTAGATAAAGCCTTCCTTTGTCTCTGCACTTTGCCTTTTCCTTCATGGCGCCCCTTCCTCCACTGAAGCCTGTAATTATTTGCTTGATTGCTCAGGGCTGGGTGTCCCTCTCTGAGCTCATTGAACCACTTTGTTCACAGCGCAGCAGGACACCTGCCTTTCACTCCATGAAAGTTTATGGCACAGGCTCAGCACCTAGGGCTCAAGTGCTAAGGCACCAGCCACATACACCTGAGCTGGCCGGTTCAAATCCAGCCTGGGTCCACCAAACAACAATGACAGCTGCAACCAAAAAATAGCCAGGCATTGTGGCAGGCGCCTATAGTCCCAGCTACTTGGGAGGCAGAGGCAGGAGAATCACTTGAGCCCAGGAATTGGAGGTTGCTATGAGCTGTGATGCCATAGCACCCTACCCAGGGCTCAAAAAAAAAAAAAAATTATGGAGCAGATAAATGAATTTCTATGAAATTCTAAGTGAATTTCTCACTTTTTTTTTTTTTTTTTTTGAGACAGGGTCTCATTTTGTCGCCCTGGGTAGAACACAGTTTCTTCATCTATAAAAGGGTAATAGGCAGGTGTGGTGGCTCACACTTGTAATCCTAGCACTCTGGGAGGCCGAGGTGGGTGGATCGCCTGAGCTTAGGAGTAAGAGACCAGCCTGAGCAAGAGTGAGAACCCGTCTCTAAAAAATTAGCTGGGAGTTGTGGCCAGGGTGTGTAGTCCCAGCTATTTGGGAGGCTGCATCAGGAGGAATGCTGGAGTCCAAGAGTTTGAGGTTACTGTTTGAGGAGCTATGACACCATGGCACTCTACTAAGGGCAACAATAAATAAGTAATTAAATGAGGAATAATAATAGTATCTACCTCAGAGGACAAAATGAGTTCGTATTTATAAAGCACTTAAGGCAGTGCTTTACTTTCCCTTATTGAGCAGAAGCTTTTTAGTTTAAAAGAGTCCCAGAAAAAAATTTAAATAGGCATGAGCCACCATGCCAACATGTAAATGACAGAGCTGGGATTTGAACTCAAGAAGACTGATTCCAGAGTCTTGCTTTTAAACATAATTTTGTGCTGTATTTATTTATTAATACCAGTTCCAGCTGGTGTTTGATTCTAAGGCCAACGTGGCATCTTTGAATTAAACCTAACAGTGTTCACCATAGCCAATAGGAAGGTGAGAATGTAATCACTGCTCTCCGACTTCATATTCTACTGTGTCCTTTGCTGTTGAAGCCTGAGATCACAGACCATTGTAGGAAATGGCTTCTGTCTAGTGAATGAATCAATTCAAAAGATTTGGAAAAAAATAAATGTTTAAAGCCCAGGCATAGTGGCTCTCGCCTGTAATCCTAGCACTCTGGGAGGCTGAGGCAGGTGATCACTTGAGCCCAGGAGTTCAAAAACAGCCTGAGCAAGAGCAAGACCCTGTCTCTAAAAATAGTCAGGCATTGTGGTGGACGCCTGTGGTCCCAGCTACTTGGGAGGCTGAGGCAGGAGACTCGCTTGAGCCCGGGAGTTGGAGGTTGCTGTGAGCTGTGATGCTGAAGCACCCTACCCAGGGGGATAGCTTGAGGCTCTGTCTCAAAAAAAAAAAAAAGAAAGATATTTTGCCTGGGCTGATTCACCCCAGTTAGAATCCCCCAGGGTCAGGAGGTAAGTAGGCACATTCACACTCCTGAGAAACTACCTCCCTGGGAACTGGACGGGGGAGAGTTTATAGAGGCTGAACAGGGTAGAGGGAAGGGGGAGAGAAAGCCCTGGGCCCCAGAAAACCCAGCGTTTGGGATCTTACACAGTATCAGCCTTAGCTTGTTCCTAGTTCCACAAAATCAGCAACAGTGATCAAAATGAAAACACTCAGCCAAGCGTTTGCTCTTTGGGGGTGATTTCTCACTTTTAGAAATGAAAGAACAGGTGGTACCTGTGGCTCAGTAGGGTAGGGCACTGGCCCCATATGCTGGAGGTAGCGGGTTCAAACCCTATCCCGGCCAAAAAAATTAAAAAATAAAATGAAAGACTCCATCCATGTCTCTGTTCCCTCCTGTCACTTTTCTGCTAAGTCAGGGAGATTCTCTGGCAATGGAGTGGTGTTCACTTTATAGTTTGATTTTGTTTATTTCTGGGCTCAAGGACAATTTTATCAAAGTTTAAAGTGGCAGAAGATAGAACAAGAATCTATTCAAGGACTTCTTGTCCTTGAGTCTGACATGAAGCGTGGGCAGTGGGGCCAAATTCTGTATTAAGGAGGCTCAGGAAGGTGGAATGAGTATAAGGTTATTCAAGTTAATAACTGCTAACACAAACATTATTTTAAACATTTAGACAGGTGATTGATTACCTGGTCTCTTTGCAATGTTTTAGAGAAGAACCCTGTTGGTACAAACCAAAATCCTTCTTGATTTAATTGCATGAAATTCAAGAGAATTGAAAGATATTGTGGGGGCCAAGAGAAACTTCCCTTCTGCCCTCTGAAGGTTCCCTGAAAAATCAACTCACGGGTTTGGAAGCTTAGAAACCACCTGGAAAAGGGGATTGCTAGGGAGAAGGAATGGAGATTAACTTGTAAATAGCTCTGTTCCCCAGAGAAAGAGTCAGTCTGGGTGTGGTTACATTCTCAGTCTTACAGGATCGGTAGAAACAACAGTTGTTCTGGATCTTAGATAACAGCCTATGCTTCCAGGTTGGGGTGGAGGTCAGAGAGACCGTGAGACATCTTCAGTTCAATATGCTCTATTTTGGGATCTCCGTTTCTGCGCGCCAACAATATTTTCTCAAGTGATTTTCTAGATTTTTCCTTATACTTGTGCCACATTTTGTGAAACATTGTGTTATATAATAGAATATACTTCTCCCAGCAAGCCTTTCATTTATTTATTTTTTGAGACAGTCTTACTCTGTCACCCTCAGTAGAGTGCT
>NW_003852452.1:10452718-10453843 GCF_000181295.1 Otolemur garnettii
TCCAGAAAAGTCTCCTGTGTTGGAGCTCAGGAAACAGTGCCCCAAGATGAAGTCCTCAGAAACAGCCTCAGAAGCAAAGGTTTTTCTCTGACCATCTCCTGCCCCCCTGTCTCTCAGTCCCATTCTGCCCCAGGCTAACCACACAAACTAGAATCCCTCTTCCCCAAGGCAGGTCTTAGGAACCAGAACTCCTTTGCCCCAAAGCCAGCAATAAAACTGGAAAATACTACTCGAACTTTCCTTCTGCCTTTCCCTCACAAAGGCAAAGAACTGAAAAAGCGCAAAGAAGTTTTACCAGCTGTCTCTAAAGCCCCCTTGCTCTTTGGGGAGTTAAAATCTGCATCCCTACCCAAGGCCATTAATCAAAGGAGCAGGGGACAAATCTTTGTATTTTTGTACCACAGAAGGTGGCTCAAGAGATAGAAGTACAAAGATGCTTTTTTTTTTTTTTTGAGACACAGTCCATCATGTCGCCCTTGGTAGAGTGCTGTAGCATCAGAGCTCACAGCAACCTGAAACCCTTGGGCCTCAGCCTCCCAAGTAGCTGGGACTACAGGCACCCACCACAACGCCTATTTTTTGTTGTAGTTGTCATTGTTGTTTAGCTGGCCCAGGCCAGGTTTGAGCCCACCAGCCTGGGTGTATGTGGCAGAGCCGTAACCATATGCTCTGGCACCGAGCCACAGGGATGATTTTTGCTGATACAATCCAGGCCATCAACTATATTTGAATAGCAACAGCCAGGAAACCGAACCTGCCCCTTCTTTAAAAGCTCTGTACTTCTGCTGATAGTTAGGACAATGATTATTTTCCTAGGATGGGAGTCTGCCATCCTCCTCATTTGTGGGCGAATTAATAGCTTCTTTTTCCTTTTCCTCAAGCCTCTTGTCCTCATCCTTCATTTGTCAGGGGGTTCAGATAACATTTCTGTGTAAAAACTGTCAATAAGGAAATTATCTGACCTATCTTGTTTGACTCTAAGCCATAAGACCCCCCATTCCAGAGAGGGCCTTGAAGAAAGGAATGCGTTCTCAGAGAGGCCAAGATGAATCCGGACAGACCGGCCTTGCTGGGTTTTCCCCACTCGTTACTAACATTGGATGATACCCTTTTTTTTTTTTTTTT
>NW_003852452.1:10459468-10463667 GCF_000181295.1 Otolemur garnettii
ACCAAAAAATAGCCGGGCATTGTGGCAGGCGCCTGTGGTCCCAGCTACTTGGGAGGCTGAGGCAAGAGGATCACTTGAGCTGAGAGTGATCCTCTTGAGGTTGCTGTCAGATGTGACACCATGGCACTCTACCTAGGGTGACAAAGTGAGACTTTGTCTCAAAAACAAACAAACAAACAAAACCCCAAATGGTGTAACTTCCCATGTGCCCAACCTGAATTTGTTAGAGGACAAAGAGAGTTTGGCTGCCTGTCACTGACCAGCCAATATACAGAGATGAGGTTTAGATTCAAACAAGCTTTATTATCAGGCGGCCAGTGATTTTGGAAAACAGTGTGAGTAGCCTCTCAATTCTGTTCTGCCTCAGTTACAATTCTAATAATTTTGTAATGGGAATACCAGGAAACCTGGAAAGTTTTAACTTTATATAAAAGAAAACAACATCAAAGTGGTCTTTACCAATGCAAAATGCTTAAAGAACATAAAGGTCATTTTCACTTTAACTGATATCTAAGAAAATCATCAAAGAAAACATCATATTATCAAAGTAACCTCTATTCTACTAATATCACAATACTATTGTCTACATGTGACTACTACCGCAAGTCTCCTGAGACAGACATCCTCAATCATGGTGAACCTTAACTAGATAATCATGGGGGTGTGGGAAAGACCGTGAGCTAAGCAGACTAGCTCAGCTGTGCTGCTTCAGTTTAGCTTCTCGGACTCCATCTTGCAGGCTGCTTTTCTGGCTTCAAACTGAACATGGAACAATAGATGAAACTGCCTCACAAAGGGAAGGAAATCTCCCTGGATCTAAAATGACCCTGCTTTGTAGGTATGTTCTGCCCAAGGTCTCGCCTTGAACTGATGGAGGAGGTGGGCTCTCTCTCAGTGATCAAAGGAACGTGGTCAGGTCCCTGCTGATTGTTGACTCTCTTGTCTCTTCCCCTGAAGCCTCTGTGCTCCAAAAGCTGGAACAGCTTTACACTTGGGCACATATGCAGTTCCAGTGTACCCCTGGACACATATGCAGTTCCAGTGTACTCCTGGGCACATAATGCAGTTCCACTGTACCCCTTGGAACAGCTCTACCCCCGGACACAGGTGCACACACAGTGACAACAAATAGCAACAAGAGGCAGATGAGCAATAGGTGCTGGTGACTTAGCACTTCACAGGGGAGGGTTACTTCCCTATGAGATATCATGAGAGCTGGGTGTGGTGGCTCATGCTTGTAATCTTAGCACTGTGAGAGGCCAAGGCAGGTACACTGCTTGAGCTCAGGAGTTTGAGACTAGACTGGGCCAGAGCGAGACTCCTGTCTCTAAATGAAGTCGGGTGTTGTGGTGGGCACCTGTAATTCCAGCTACTCAGGAGGCTGAGGCAAGAGGATCACTTGAGCCCAAGAGTTTGAGGCTGCTGTGAGCTATGATGCCACAGCACTCTCCTGAAGGCGACAAAGTGAGACTGTCTCAAAAAAAAAAAAAAGACTTTCCGGGGCAGCACCTGTGGCTCAAAAGGGTAGAGTGCCGGCCCCATAAGCCAGAGGTGGTGGGTTCAAACCCAGCCCTGGCCAAAAAAAAAAAAAACTTTCCCAGGAATATATATGGTTTGTAACCTGGGGACTGCCTGTAATTTATTTGGGAGGTAATTTCAGGAATCCCTGGTAAGGAATTGCAAAGTGAGGCAGGAATGTGAAGGAAAGGCAGTTATGAAAAGAGTGAAACGGCTGACGGGGTGGCTCATGCCTTTAATCCCAACACTCTGGGAAGTGGAGAGGGGTGGATTGCTTGGGCTCAGGAGTTTAGAGACCAGCCTGAACAAGAGTGAGTCCCCATTTCTACTAAAAATAGAAAACAAAATTAGCCAGGCATTGAGGTGATTACCTGTGGTCCCAGTTACTCGGAAGGCTAAAGCAACAGGATCTCTTGAGCCTAAAAGTTTGAGGTTACTGAGAGCTATGATACCATGGAACTCTACCCAGGGTAATAGAATAAGACTTTGTCTCAAACAAAAAAAAGATGAGCTATCAAGCCAGAGACCACTGTGAGCAACTGTGGCTTACTCCTGCTGGGAACTCTAGGGGTCAGCATGCCTCAGAGTTACCCTGCCACAGGCAAGGGAGATGGGAGAGTTAAACACCAACCTCCTGCAGGTCTTGTTTAAAAACTGCTGGGGGAGTGCTTAAATTCAGGCTTTGCTGGAGAAAAGCAAGGCAGTTGGAACAGACAGACACTACTGAGTCAGGAGCATGGTGGGGCACTGACAGTGGCAGCCACAAACTTGATGCCAAGCTTTTCATCATAAACTCTGTATCGTTTTATAGTTTTGAAAAAATTAGATACTTTGTGTCAACTGATTGGAGAAGGTTAGAGTTGAAAAAGGGAAACCATTCAGGAGGCTTGAGGTGGCCCAGTGGCAGCTTATCCTTGATTGTGTGTAAATAAACAAAGACCACTCAGATGAGAACAAAGGCTATTTATTCACAGCTTGCTATGGCAAGAGAGACCTCCACCATCACTTTCATTTGGTAAAAACTCCAAGTCAGGCAGAGGAATGGGAAAACTGTATACTGGGAAATGGGAAGGTTTTAGGGGTGCCCCGCTTGGAGGCTCCCAATCTGGGGCAGCCTTAAGCGGGCTAGCTAGAAATGGTGCATCCTCTGTGTTGGTTAGGGATGTGTTTAACTTTCTTTACTTGATCCTAAGTTGGAAGCTGGGACAAAAACTAGGGATGCTGACAGTTAGTGACCAAGTTCTGGGCATCAGAGCATATCTGAAAACTTCTTTTTTACACTGTAAGAATTCCCCATTTCTCTGCCTGTCTTCCTGCCTTTGAGTCTCTGCCAAAACACAAGTGACAGTGGCTGATTCTCTTGCTATATCAAACTCTGGGTAAATAGCCTTGGCCTGTTGTTTCCTTGGTCTGTTTATTTCCATGAATCAAATTATTTTTATTCTCATCGCCTTGCTCCTGTTGTATACTTTCTTTGTGCCAGCCATATTCAACTTTTCTCTTTCCTCCAGCTGCTAGGATAGGCGAGCTGCCTGCTTTGGCTGCTTCTCCAGCTAGTGAAACAAAGCCTCCTCACTGTACTCAAAAGCCCAGCTCAAGTCTCACCTCATGTATGAAGCATTTCCTAACTCTTCTAGGGAGAGTTAATTGAACCTCACTTCTGAGATCCTATTACACTTCACTCAGGCTGTCAGCATAACAGTTCAAACCCTTTGACAGTCATAGTTTTTCAGGCCGTGTCCTTATGCCCTGAAGAAACGTGAACACCCTTAGGGTGGGGGGCCTACATTTGCCTCTTTATATTATTCTTGACTCTTACAAAGTGCTCAGCAAATGTTTGTGAAATGAAGTTGAATTAAATGCTCACTCCCCAAACTAATTTTTTGTTTCTTTTTCCCAAACAAATTATTTTTTTATTTTTTTGCAGTTTTTAGCCTGGGCTGGGTTTGAATCCACCACCTCTGGCATATGAGGCCAGTGCCCTACTCCTTTGAGCCACAGGTGACACCCAAACTAATTATTTTTATTTATTTATTTATTTATTATTATTTTTATTTATTTATTTATTTTTTGTAGAGACAGAGTCTCACTTTATTGCCCTTGGTAGAGTGCTGTGGCATCACAGCTCACAGCAACCTCCAACTCCTGGGCTTAGGCAATTCTCTTGCCTCAGCCTCCCGAGTAGCTGGGACCACAGGCACCCGCCACAACGCCCAGCTATTTTTTGTTGTTGTTGTTGCAGTTTGACCAGGGCAAGGTTTGAACCTCAGTATATGGGGCCAGCGCCCTACCGACTGAGCCACAGGCCCTGCCCCAATTTTTATTTTTATTTTTTTGAGACAGAATCTCACTCTGTCACCCTTGGTAAAGTGCCGTGGCATCATAGCTTACTGCAACCTCAAACTCTTGGCCTCAAGTGATCCTCTTGCCTCAGCCTCCAGAGTGGCTGGTAGTACAGGTACCTGCCATAGCACCTGGCTAGTTTTTTTTATATTTTTAGTAGAGATGGGGGTCTCGTGCTTGTCAGCCTGGTCATCAGCTCCTGAGCTCAAGCAATCCACTTGCTTTGGCCTCCCAGTAAAATAGTTTACTATTTTAAATTGTACATGAACTTTATGGACTGCCTATATTTTGAAAACCACTCTTGGCTTGGCGCCTATAGCTCAACGGGCTAAGGCGCC
>NW_003852452.1:10463977-10468017 GCF_000181295.1 Otolemur garnettii
AAAAAAAAAAAAAAAAAGAAAAGAAAAAAAAGAAAACCACTCTTAGTCTTCATACAATGGAAGTTATTTGGTTTTTCTTCAAACCAGTGTTACTTAAATCTGTGTTCACCCTTTGTTTAGGGAAGATGCCTAGTATTACTTGGAAAGCCCAGACTCACTCAGCCAGACAAATGGTTCGCAGTTACCAAATCTTTGCTCCTTAGAGACCAGTAGTGGTACCTTGAGTATAACCCTTTGGAGATCTTCTCACCCTATCTCAAGAAATTCAGTGAAGACGATGTATCTCTAAGTTCCTCCATGATCTCTTATATCTTAAAGTCTCTGTAAGTTTTCTTTGTATAGCCGCACCTTAGCCTCGTCCCATTTTAAGAACTATATTTTAGGCTCAGCGCTCATTGTTCAGTGAGTAGGGCGCTGGCTTCATACACCAAGGCTGGTTCAAGCCCAGCCCAGGCCAGCTAAAACAATGACAACCAAAAAAACCAGTCAGGCATTGTAGTGGGCACCTGTAGTCCCAGCTACTTGGGAGGCTGAGGCAAGAGAATTGCTTAAGCCCAAGAGTTGGAGGTTTCTTCTGTGAAGTGTGATGCCACGGCATTCTACTGGAGGTAACATAGCGAGACTCTCTTAAAAAACAAACAAACAAACAGAAAACTCATATTTTATTGAGGAGAAGGAAAGAGAAATCAGTTTGCCAGTAAAGGAGGCTGGCAGATTCCTGTCTCAAAGATACCAGTGTCCCCTCCTCCCCCCCGGAACAGAAGTACAGAGTTTTTAAAGGTTCTTATTAATCCCATCTTGGGCTAAGACAATATTGTGTCCTCTGCCCAGAGTAATTCTACCTTCAGCTGAATCGATCCTGTGACCTCCGCCCAAATGATTCCCTTGGCACAGAGAACAGCAGACATTCCCCTGCCCCTCCTGACCACTGGCTGAGGCAGGGGTGTAGGTTAAAAAACATCTTTTAAAAAGTATTGATATTGACAGTATTAGCAGTATCAGCTTGGGTGGGTTTAGTACACTTGGCTTTGCACTTCTAGCTTCTGCCCGGGTCCCATTCGGTAGCAGGTGAAGCCCTAGTGCTGCTGAGCACAGCTCTCATTCTCAATGGAAAAGACACCATTGAGAAAGATCGTCCTTTTCTCAATCCTTGCCAGACATTACTAAAAGCTCCGCTTCAAAGGACTGCAGGCAGATGCTGCTAAATCAAGTGTGCTCCAAGGGGCGGGGGGGGAGGGGGCAAGGACAGCAAACTCATTCTGTTTCAGGTGGTGATGGGAGAAGTACCGGCCGCCACTGACCCCTGGCACATCGCATATGACTTGATGGAGTAAACAAGCTGAGCAGTCCTGCCCACCGGACGGGGAGAGGAGTCTGGACTCCTCCTGTGGGGAAGTTTAAAGGTCACCTCTACCCATCTCAGTTCTTATGGGAATCTTCAACTGGCTCCAAAAATCAAATTAACACAAACTAGATTAACAGAAGAAGAGCACCTAGGATTTACCAACTTTGAGATGTCCATGGGGACCCTCACAAGACAAAGCGGACCCGAGGGGTAGGAAGCTTTTACACCTTTCAAACAAGAATGATGCATTTGTGAAGAAATGGCAGGAGAAAGGGGTCTGGGCTCCAGCCAGTTAGTTCCAGGGGAGTCACTAGATTTATGGAGGGGTGGGGTTGTAAAGCCAGTGGAAGATCAGGATTTCTTCAGTAGTTTTTTTTTGTAGAGTTCATTGCAAGGACAATTCCCAGTCTCTGGAGATAAGGGTTATTTTCTCACCCTAGCACAGGGAAGGCATCCTCCTCAAAGGAATTTTTATGGCTTGCTACAATGTGGGAAAGCACAGGTCACGTAGCCCTTTCTGCTACTTGAAAGAACCAGTATACAAAATGAACGATTTGTGGCATTGATCATCTTTACCTCTGTCAACACTCTTGCTTTAGTGATTTTATTATAAAATCATTTACTCATAAATGGTTGTAGAGTTATATAATGCATATATATTTACATAACATTTTTTCCCCCTGTAAACTCTTCAGCCAGAATATGCCTTTTTAAACCTCCTCCTCCTTCTTCTTTTTTTTAATCTAACAAACATCTCACTGGTAGACAATATTAAAAAGTATTTTTTCCAGACAGAGTCTCACTCTATCACCCAGGGGTAGAGTGCCATAGCATCATGGCTCACAGCAACCTCAAGACTCTTGGGCTCAGCAATTCTTTTGCCTCAGCTGCCTGGCTAGTTTTAAAAGTTGTTTTTCCTTTTCCTTTTCTTTCTTTCTTTTTTTGAGACAAGAGTCTCATTTTGTTACCCTTGGTAGAGTGGTCTGGCATCACAGCTCACCACAACCTCAAACTCCTGGGCTTAAGAGATCCTCTTGCCTCAGCCCCATGAGTAACTGGGACTACAGGTTCCCGCTATAATGCCTCGCTATTTTTAGAGACAGGGTCTCGCTCTTGCTCAGGCTGGTCTCCTGAGCTCAGGCAATCCACCCACCTTGATCTCCCATAGTGCTAGGATTACAGGTGAGAGGAGGAGAGTAACTCCATTTTGTAATCTGCAGCCATCTTGAGTCCCGAACAGCCCCAGTTCCAGGAAAAACCACAAACTTACACCACCAGGAGCCTCTGCCAATCAGGGCCTAGGTGGAAAGTCCCCAGCTCCCCATCTCACAGCCAGCTAATCACCATGCCCTAGCTTAGCCAATGAAGGAGTATAAGAAATAGGTCAGCCAAACCCATGTCTCCAAGAGTGGAAACCCCCCACCCCACTTGTAACCTCAATATAAACCCCTGCAACCCCAGAGTCGGGGCTCTCAGCTCAGACCCGCTGTGTCGGGGCACCTGAGAGTCCAGACTGGAGCTTGAATAAAGGCTCTTTTGCTGTTGCATCGAACTTGGCTCCCTAGTGGTCTTTGGGGACCTCCCGATCTGGGCACAACACAGGCATGAGCCACCATGCCCAGCCTAAAAGTTCTTTTTATTTTTTTGCAGTTTTTGGCTGGGGCTGGGTTTGAACCCCCTCACCTCCAGTATATGGGGCTGGTGCCCTACTCCTTGAGCCACAGGCACCGCCTCTAAAAGTTCTTTTTTTTTTTTTTTTTTTTTGAGACAGAGCCTTAAGCTATCCCCCTGGGTAGAGTGCTGTGCCATCACAGCTCACAGCAACTGCCAACTCCTGGGCTCAAGCGAGTCTCCTGCCTCAGCCTCCCAAGTAGCTGGGAACACAGGCGCCTGCCACAACGCCCGGCTATTCTTTTGGTTGCGGCCGTCATTGTTGTTTGGCAGAGGGGCTGGATTTGAACCAGCTACCTTAGGTGTATGTGGCTGGCACCTTAGCCACTTGAGCCAAAAGTTCTTAATGAATGAAAAATTAAATCTGAGCTTTGGTTTATCAAGGAAGCAAATAATGTGTACACTGCACAAAATATTTATCAACAATTACCATTCCCAGTGGAGGCTATAGTAGTATCACTGACTACATGAAAATTAGAAGACCCAAATTTGCTGAAGGAGAATCAGCATCTACTTGTAACGATGTAACATACACAGACACAGAGGCAAATTTACTTACTACTCTGTGCAGCACACTTGCCATTTAGGTCAAATGACAGCTCTTCTAAGCTAAGTTTGCTCACTTTTAAGTCAAATCTTTCTTGTGAACATGTGAGAAGTGAAATGATGTTTGTGAATGTATTGGCCCTCTTAGCCTAAGGTGACCAGATTTTAACATTGGGGGGGGGGCAACAAAAATTTTCATAGAACGCAAAAATAGTATTGTAATATATATTTTTTAAATTTCAACATAAGTACAATTTACAAATATACATTTTAAAAATTATGTATAATATTATTTTATTCTTTGGCATATTTCTTGTTGAATTCTAACAGCTGATCAGCAATGTAAACTTTGATAAGCAGTTCTCTATAATCAGTTCCCAACAATTATTTGTTATTATTAAAATTATATTATTATTGGCTGGGCGCCTGTGGCTCAAATGGCTAAGGCGCCAGCCACATACACCTAAGGTGGCGGGTT
>NW_003852452.1:10468918-10470095 GCF_000181295.1 Otolemur garnettii
GAGGCAAGAGAATCGCTTAAGCCCAGGAGTTTGAGGTTGCTGTGAGCTGTGACACCATGGCACTCTACCAAGGGTGACATAGTAAAACTCTGTCACACACACACACACAAAAGAAATTCATGCATCAGAAATGTTCTTGGAATTGATTGAGATGCACACATAATTATTTTAAAAACTATAATAATCTACCAAAGGAAACAGAAGTTATAATTGTAAAAATTTACAAATAGTATTTTGTTGTTATTTTCTTTTGAGACAGAGTCTCATTATGTCACTCTCAGTAGATTTCCGTGGCGTCACAGCAACCTCAAACCCTTGGTCTTAAGCAATTCTCTTGCCTCAGCCTCCCAGGTAGCTGAGATTACAGGCGCCCACCACAACCTCTGGCTATTTTTTTGTTGTAGTTGTCATTGTTGTTTGGCAGGCGTGGGCTGGGTTCCAACCTGCCAGCCCCAGTGTATGTGGCCAGCGCCCTTACTGCTGAGCTACAGGTGCCAAGCCTTACATATAGTTTTACATTGTATATATTTGTAAACTGTATATACAGGCTTAGATTATATATTGAAAAGCCAATGTGTGGGGTTTTTTTGGTTTATCAAAGATCAGATGGCTATAAGAGACTGGTTTCATCTCTTGGTTATCTATTTGGTTCCATATATCTGTGTCTCCCTTATTGTGCCAATACCATGCTGTTTTGATCACTGTGGACTTAAAATTTAACCTAAAGTCTGATAGAGTTACGCCTCTGAATTTGTTTTTATTACTACAAATTTTAATGGGGATTGCACTGAATCTGTAGATTGCTTTGGGTAATACAGACATTTTAACAATGTTGATTCTTCCCAGCCAAGAGCATGGTTTGTTCTTCCATTTGGCAATGTCTTCTACTATTTCTTTTCTTAGGGTTTCATAATCCTGTTTGTCTAAGTCCCTCATTTCTTTTGTTAGGTATATTCCTAGGTATTTCCTTTTCTTTGAAGCTGCTATGAAGGGAATCGTGTCTTTGATTAGCTTCTCAACTTGGCTGTTATTGGCATGTACAAAGGCTACTACTGATGTTTATACCCTGAGATGTTACTGTATTCCTCAATCACTTCCAGGAGTTTTATGGTT
This sequence comes from Otolemur garnettii, assembly GCF_000181295.1. Classification (NCBI taxonomy): domain Eukaryota; kingdom Metazoa; phylum Chordata; class Mammalia; order Primates; family Galagidae; genus Otolemur; species Otolemur garnettii. Next base: position 10,470,032 of record NW_003852452.1, read on the forward strand.
GAGTCTTTGGGGTTTTCTAGATATAAGATCATATCATCAGCAAGTGTTTGACCTCTTCCACTCC
>NW_003852452.1:10473313-10474615 GCF_000181295.1 Otolemur garnettii
CAGAAAGCAGGACTTTTTCTAACTTAACAGCAGAGGTTCTGAATTCTTTTTTCTTTTCTTTTCCTTTTTTTTTTTTTTTTTTTTTGAGACAGATTCTCACTCTGTCACCCTGGGTGGAGAGCCATGAGGTCATATCTCATAGCAACCTCAAACACCTGGGGTTGAGCAATCCTCTTGCCTCAGCCTGGCCAGTACATAGGACTACTTTAGTCTATGCCACCACGCCCAGCTAGTTTTTCTACTTTTAGTAGAGAGGGGTTCTCAGTCTTGCTAAGGCTGCTCTGGAACTCCTGAGCTCAAGCAATCCACCAGCCTCGGCCTCCCAGGGTGTTCAGATTACAGGCGCAAGCCCTAAATTGTTTTTTAGCTGTTTGCAAAGAAATGTGTGTGCACTGCAGACTCGCTTGCGTTGTAAACCAGTAGGGAGAATGCAGGTGAGTGGCTGACCCTCACCTACCTCTACTACGGATGACTAATCCTGCCAAAAAGACCCTCACAGTTGGGCATAAGCTCCCTTCAGCCTGTTCCCACTTCATGTTTTGCGGCCAGTTTCCAGGATCTAGACTACTGGTTCTCAGAGCGTGGTCTCTCTAGACTAGCAGTTAAGCATCATCATTATCTGGGAACTTGTTAGAAATGCAAATTCTTCAGACCTACCTCAGACCTGCTGAGTCAGAAGCTCTCTGGGCTGTTTTATTAAGTTCTTCAGGTGATCCTTATATATGCAGTGGAGAGAAACACTGTATTCTGTCATCTATAATTTTTTTTTTTAGAGACAGAGTCTCGTTCTGTTGTCCAGGCTAACATGCTAGGACTGTGGCCTCAGTCTAGCTCACAGCAACCTCAAACTCCTGGGCTCAAGCGCTCCTCCTACCTCAGCCTCCTGTGTATCTGGGACTACCGGCCACAGCCACTGCCAACTCGCCTGGCTAATTTTTCTACTTTTAGCAGAGACAGGGTCTCGTTCTTGCTCAGGCTGGCCTCTGATTCCTGATATCACAGGATCTTCCGCCTCTGCCTTCCAGAGTGCTAGGATTACAGGTGTGAGCCACCACACTGACGTGATTCTCTTCTTAGGTACTGTTTTTCTACTTTATTTGCTCCTGTCAATTGTGTGTCATCTGAGACTACTCATATTTAAGGAGGATACCTGAGAAGCTGAGGTCTGGGAGAACAGGTCTTCTCAAGGAGACCACAAGGATACACCTGCAGGGTCCTCTCCATGGTGACTCAGCTCTTGGGAATTTGTAGACTTAACTTCCTGGAACTTGGAAATTTCCAAGTTCTGTGAAATCCTATAGT
>NW_003852452.1:10474983-10481091 GCF_000181295.1 Otolemur garnettii
AAAAAAAAAGGGAAAGACCAAGCCAGTTGGGGAGCACAGCCATTTGGAATTCTTCTATGCCGTATGCTCCTGGCCGGTAAATAAAGCCCTTCCTCTTATAAATGGGGTGTTTGGGTGCTCTTTCTCTCCATTGGGCCTCGTCTTCCTGCAACAATATGGTTCAGTTTTCTTAGCGTTATGGTTTGTTGACTGTTTCTCCATAATTCCAGACCTGCATATAACCTTCAAATCAGAATCACTAATGACTAATTAAGTCTCCTCCAGAAAGACTCTTTGCGTTTAGGAGGTTTTATAAACACTGTGATTTCAGAAATTCATGTTTCTCTGTGAGGCAGCAGCAGCAGCGCAATGATTATCAAGCTCTGTACCTTGGCACCCTCAGTATTCCTGAGTCCTCTCAAGGGGACATCTGGGAGTCAAGAGTTTGAGGAAGAAGGCTTCCTACATCTGAGTCTCACTCTGTTGCCCAAACTAGAGTGTTGTGGCATTGGCTTAGCTCATACTCCTGGGTTTAAGGAATTTGAACTCCTGCCTCAGCCTCCTGAGTAGCTGGTGCTCACCACAATGTATGGCTAATTTTTCTATTTTTAATAGAGACAGGGTCTTGCTCTTGTTCAGGCTGGTCTCGGGCTCCTGAGCTCAAGTGATTTTCCTGCCTTGGCTTCCCAGAGTGCTAGTGAGCAACTGGCCAGCCTCACCTGCCTCTTTTTAAAATACCAACATTTATTGAGCACTTACTGAAACCACCATTACAAATCAATAACAGGGTGCAAGACAAGAACTGTGGTAAGGTCCCCAAAACTCTATGAAAGAACAGGCCTACTTAAAAAAAAAAAATAGTAGTTAGTCACTGTCCATAATTGCCACTCTAGAGTCACACAGATAGCTGGTGGTCATTAAGATCCTTAGCTTTCTCCATAGATAACATCATCCTTTCTGAACCTAAAGGTAGTTTTTGAGATATCTTCCAGGTCCTGCATTTCAGTGGATTGGCTCACCCACCCAGACCAATACTTCATACCAAAGAGCTGACTTAATTGGTCTCGTGACCCCCCCCTCAAGCCTCTAGTCCTGCATTCCAGTGGATCGGCTGACCCACCCAGACCAATGCTTCATACCAAAGAGCTAACTCAACTGGTCTTGTGACCCCCACTCAAGACCCAAGTCCTGCATTCCAGTGGACTAGCTGACCCACCCAGATGGGGAGCCCATAACAAGTAACTAGAAGCTTCGCCCCAACTCAGCCAATTAGCAAACCATCATGATTGTCTAACTGCCAAACTATCCTTCAAAGCCCTGTTTCCTAAATTCTCAGAGAGGTGAATTTGAGAAATTCCTCCAGTCTTCCTGTTTAGTACTATGTGGTAAGCCAAGCTCCTTCTTGGCTGGGTGTGGTGGCTCACGCCTGTAATTCGAGCACTCTGGGAAGCCAAGGCAGGTTAATCGCTTGAGCTCAGGAGTTCAAGACCAGCCTGAGCTAGAGCAAGACCCCCAGCTCTACTAAAAATAGAAAAATTAGCCAGGTGTTATGCCCAGCACTTGGGAATCTGAGGCAGGTGAATCTCTTGAACCCTGGAGTTTGAGGTTGTAGTGAGCTAGCCTGACACCCTGGGATTCTAGCCTGGGCAACAGAGTAAGGCTCTGCCGCCAAAAGAAAAAGAAAAACTAGAATTTCGTTTTTAAATGAAGGTTGGATGAGGCACTCTGTGAAGTAATTTCTGCTTTGGCATTATATGGTTCAAAATTAACTTTCAGTTTTAAAACCTGTCTGCTTATGCTTCAGAGTGTATGTCCCTAACGGAAAGGTACTCTGCGTTTTACCTTAATTACTTAATGTGTAAGCAGCACTTAGTTTCGTTTCTCGAATAAAGGAGAACAGGCTGCCTGCCAACTTTTCATTGGATTGGCCATAAATATTGGCATCTGGGCCCTGCCCAGTCATGCTGCACAAACACTCATTGTAAAGAGAAATTTAGAAAAGCTTTGATCTGGGTCAAGGAAGTGATCTAAAAATGAGTTAAGATTGCGCCTCCTAACCGAGAAAGAATGCGCATGATGATGAAAAAAGGTAGAAACTTTCCCAGCCTTAACCAGGCCTTTCACCTGGTAGAATTTTGCAAGGACAAGAATTTGGGACAAGAAAATTCTTAAGTTTCAAACCACTTGAAAACATTTTTTTTCTTTTGGGTGTTTTAGTAAGTGATAGATAAAATCTCCACCAGGTGTCAGTAAGCTACAGATCTGAAAGGCCCTGCCCAGAACACCCCTGGGAACCACTATCCCTGAACCCCACTCAGGCAACTGCTATATGCTTAGTGAAGTCCAACCAGACTCAGGCAGGTTGGTTGAGCCACAGTTCTTGCCTCCTGCTGAGTCCAGCCCACCTGGAGTCTCACTTTGGAAGCACAGTGGCCGCCTCTGTCGGGAGGTTGATTGAAAATGTATCCTCAGCTAAGTGCTGCTCACACACCTCTCCAGCAGGGGGCGCGGAGTGAGCTGGGAGAAGTCTGGTCTGAAAACGCTTAAGTATCTTGCTGTAAATCAGTACTTTTTCTTTCTTTCTTTTTTTTTTTTTTTAGAGACAGAGTCTCACTTTGTCGCCCTCTGTAGAGTATGATGACATCACAGCTCACAGCAACCTCCAACTCCTGGGCTTAAGATTCTCTTGCCTCAGCCTCCCAAGTAGCTAGGACCACAGGCTCCTGCTACAAATTCTTGTCCAGCTATTTTTTGTTGCAGTTTGGCTGGGGCCCGGTTTGAACCCTCCACCCTCAGTATATGGTGCTGGTGCCCTACCCACTGAGAAACAGGCGCCGCCCAAATCACTACATTTTTATGTAACCTCAGATAAATCACTAAATGTCAATGGCATTAATTTTTTTCTCCCTTGTAAAATGATGGAGCTTGGTTGAAGATACTCTGTATAGCCCCTTGAGATCATTTTTGTTTGTCTGTGTCTATGGATAGAAACAAGATGAAGGGTTTTCTCTTTATTCATACCTGTCCCCGTTATTCCTTACTGGCCTACCCAAAACGTGTGAAGGAGGCTCCATGCCAGGAGGTGAGAGTAACCAGAGGAGAGTGGGAAGTGCAATGTCGGGTTTCAGTTGCCAAACTTGAGACAGCTGAAAACTCCTCAGGCGATTTGGACTTACCTGGTAATACCCCTTGGCAGGTGAACTGAGGGGACAGGACTAGATCTCAGAGCCTGGCATGTTGACATTCAGCATTAACTGACTTTTCCCCTTTCCTTCTTTAACTATTAGTATTAGGGATTTCCTAGGACAGTTCTCAAAGAAATACACTTTCCTTATGACTTAGGACTCACACACACATGACTTAGCCCTATACCACTGCACTCTGCTTCTGATTTATTTATGTATATAATTATTTATTTATATTTTTGAGACAGAATCTCACTCTGTCACCCTGGGTAGAGTGCCATGGTAACATTATAACTCATAGCAACTTTAAACTCTTTTTTTTTTTTAAGAGACAGAGTCTTACTTTATCACCCTCGGTAGAGTGCTGTGCTGTCACAGCTCACAGCAACCTCCAGCTCTTGGGCTTAGGGATTCTCTTGCCTCAGCCTCCCGAGTAGCTGGGACTACAAGCACCCGCCACAACACCCGGCTACTTTTTGTTGCAGTTTGGCCAGGGCTGGGTTTGAACCCGCCATCCTTGGGATATGGGGCAGACGCCCTACTCACTGAGCCACAGGCACCGTCTGCAACCTTAACTCTTGAGCCCAAGAGGTCCCTTTGTCTCAACCTACCAAGTAGCTGAGACTACGGGCAGGCGTGCACCATCATGCCCAGCCAAATTTTCTATTTTTAGTAGAGCCCTGGTCTTGCTCTTGCTCAGGATGGTTTCAAATTCCTGAGCTCAAGCAATCCACCTGCCTTGGCCTCCCAGAGAGTTTTGATTACAGTCATGAGTCACCTTGCCTGCCTCATTTATTTTTTAGAGACACAGTCTTGTTCTGTCTCCCAGGCAAATAGAGTTCAGTGCTGCAATCATGGTTCACTGTAGCTTTGAACTCCTGGACTCAAGTGATTCTCCTGCCTCTCAGCTTCCTGAGTAGCTGGGACTACAGACACATGCCACCAACATGCCCAGCTTCTGTTATTTTCTATTGTTTTGTTTTGTTTGTTTTCAATCTTGGCTTCTAACAGCAGTTGAAAAAATACTGTCTCAGGGCATAGGGAGTATGGCATACAGCTGTCTTTTTCTTAAATATGGGCTGTGGTTCTTAGAACCAGATGTTTGTTATTTACTTCCAAGCTTTCTAGGCAATCTGCCAGTAGAATTGTCCTGCTGGGGGTCTTTGAGTTGATGACCAGTGAGCCCTGGGTCTTAAAGAGGGTAAGAGCCCTGGCAGTGCTCATGAAACATGGCCTTGTCCTGGGGTACAGAATGAGTGAAGTCTGCATTGAATCACACTGTCACAGAGGTTGTCCTTTGGGTGGTTTTTTTTTTTTTTTTGTAGACAGGGTCTTGCTCTCTCATTCTGCTGCCTAGGCTGGAATGGAGTCGTGTCATCATAGCTCACTGTACCCTCAAACTCTTGACTTAAGCGATCCTTCCACCTAAGCCTCTGGAGTAGCTGAAACTACAGATGCATACCACTGCACCGGGCCAAAATGCTTTTGTAGATTGGGGGTCTTGCTGTGTCACACCGGCTGGTATTGAATTCCTATGCTAGGATGACAGGTGTGAGTCACCAAGCCAGGCCTGGGTCTGTCATTTTAAAATATTAAACGATTTAGAAAGGTAGTCATCTCCTGCTTACCATCAGTAATCTGTTACTGAAAACCAGTTGTTCTGCATGAAAATGCTAACCTTCAGCCTATTTCTCATTTTATTTATTTACTTATTTATTTTTTGAGACAGAATCTCACTATGTCGCCCTTGGTAGAATGACATGGCGTTACAGCTCACAGCAACCTCCAACTCTTGGACTTAAATGATTTCTCTTGCCTCAGCCTCCCAAGTAGCTGGAACCACAGGTGCCTGCCACAACACCCAGCTATTTTTGTTGCAGTTGTCATTGTTGCTTAGCTGGCCTGGGCCAGGATCGAACCCATTACCCTTGGGGTATATGGCTGGCACCATAACCACTGTGCTACGGGTGCCAAGCCATCTCATTTCATTTTAAACAAGAGAAATTGTACTGTGTTAACTCCAAACTTTCAACCAGTTTCTGAAGAGGTTGACCAAAGCACATTAAATGCACGTAAAATGTAATTTTTATAAAAACAAATTATCTTGTCAGTTGTGAACTGTTTAAAACATTGCTTCTGGATCACCAGAGAATTAATATGGTCAATAGCAAACAGGAGCTTGTGTGCAGTGGAAGCCCACGGACCAGCATGATCTAATGTTCCCCAGCTTGACTAAACGTTCCTCAGACTTCTCCCTGACTCTCGGCTCAACCCTCCCCCACCTTTTCTTAGAGCTTTTGCTTTAGAAAACTTGTCATTGTAAATTTTCCCTCTGCCCCTTTGAAATGTAAAACTTTTGTTTGATTTTATTTATTTTTATTTTTTACTATTTTATTTTTAGAGTATTCAGAGTTTATTAAAGATGTGGAAAAGCTCTACAAAAGTTAAGACAAGGCTTAATGGTAGGAGGTGGCGGAAATGGCTCGCTTGATTTTGTTTTTAATTGACACAGAATTCCTGCCAGTTTTGCAACCCAGGAAGGTCTTTCTTTGGAATGCAACCAGCACGGGGCATAGCATCCCTATCTCTCAGCTTCTGTGGGGGTTGCCTTGCTCCAAGCTGCAAGGTGTCTTACAAAACCCACTCCTGTCATAAAGATATGAGGAATTTATTTTTGCACTTGGTTTCTTTTTGAACAATAGAAGTTAATCCCTCACAGTTCTGAAGGCTGAAGTCTGAGATCAGGGTCCTGCGCTGCTAGGCTCTCCTGAGAGCCCTCTTTCAGTCGCAGACTGCCGGCTTTTCCCAGCATCTCCTGGGGAGGAGAGCAGAGTTATTCTTCCTTTGAAGAAAGCCAACTAGTCAATACACAATGGAATGCCATTCAGCCTTTAAAAAGAAGGAAATTCTGGCTTGGCACCTGTGACTCAAGTGGCCAAGGCAC
>NW_003852452.1:10481317-10482527 GCF_000181295.1 Otolemur garnettii
GCACTCTACCCAGGGGGACAACTTGAGGCTCTGTCTCAAAAAAAAAAGAAGGAAATTCTGTCATTCACAACATGGGTGAAGCTAGAGGCCAAGATGGTAAGTGAAATAAGCAAGGCACAAGGACAATTACTGCAGGATGTCCCTGACATGTGGAATCTAAAACCAAAGAGCTCATAGAAGCAGAGAGTAGAATGGTGGTCACCACCGGCTGGGGTGAGGGAATTGGAAGATGTTGGTCAAAGGGTACAAAATTTCAGTTGAACAGGAAGAAATATATTTTTTGAGATCTATTACACAGCATGGTGACTCTATTGAGTAATAATGGAGTGTGTATCTCAAAATTGCTAAAAGAATAGATTTCAAATATTCTCACTACAAAAATAGAGTATTGTGATGGATGTGTTAATTAGCTTAATTTAATCATCCTTCACTACATGCATATATCATAACATCACTCTGGGCCAGGTGGCTCACGCCTATAATCCTAGAACTCTGAAGGCCAAGGCAGGTGGACTGCCTGAGCTCACAGGTTCAAGAACAGCCTGAGACAGAGTGAGACCTCGACTCTAAAAGTAGCTGGGTGGCTTGGCACCCATAGCACAGTGGTTATGGCGTTAGCCACATACACAGAGGCTGGAGGGTTCGAACCCAGCTCAGGCCTGCTAAACAACAATGACAACTGCAACAAAAAATAGCTGGGCATTGTGGCAGGTGCCTGTGGTCCCAGCTATTTGGGAGGCTGAGGCAAGAGAATCACTTGAGCCCAAGATTTGAGGTTGCTATGAGCTGTGATGCCACAGCACGCTACTGAGAGTGACATAATTAGACTCTGTCTCAAAAAAAATAAAAATAAAAATAGCTGGGCTTTGTGGTGGGTGACTGTAGTCCCAGGTACTTGGGAGGCTGAGGCAATAGAATCACTTGAGCATAAGATTTGAGGTTGCTGTGAGCTATGACACCGTGGCACTCTACCAACAGTAACAAAGTGAGACTCTGTCTCAAAAATAAAAAAAAAGAGATCACTCTGTACCCCATAAAATAAAGAAGAAAAAGAAAGCGGACGGCAAGCACAGACAGCCTGTGACTTCCCCCAATAGCCTCTCATTCTTTTTCGCCCAGCTCGTTCACCCAGCCCTTAAGAAACCCTGCGCCTGGCTCGGCGCCTGTGGCTCAAGCAGCTAAGGCGCCAGCCACATACACCTAAGGTGGC
>NW_003852452.1:10484501-10488780 GCF_000181295.1 Otolemur garnettii
ACTTGTAAGCACCACTGCACTCAGACCAGCCATGTGCCGGGGAATTTTTTTAGAGCTGAAGGAAATAAGAAGTATCTTACCCCCAAATATATTTTGAGATTTTGATGGGCAAACAGGAACAGTACTACTAGGGTGTCTGGTGGGGACAGGAGAAATATGCATCTCTTAACAGAGAATCTCTGTTAAATGCAGCCCACCCAGCCTATTCGATCTGGGACAGGTTTGCAGTCTGACACCTTTAAAGCTCTGACTAAAAACATTTCCTCTGAGGGCTGTTATCTTGAGGTTTATCTGAAAAAACAAGACCATGTTGCCAGCCAGGCTTCCTTTCTCCCTCCCATACCCTGTCTACCAAGAAAAAAAGAAAACAAAAACATGAAACTACTCAGTCATTTTCTAAGACTTTTAATTTCTTCTTTGATGTGTGTGTGAGACAGAGAGACAGAGTCTCACTCTGTTCCACAGACTAGAGTGCCATGGTGTCAGCCTAACTCTGAGCAACCTCAAAGTCCAAGGCTCAAGCGATCCTCCTGCCTCAGCCTCCCCAGTAGCTGGGACTACAGGTGCTTGCTGCCAAGATGCCTGGCAAATGTTTCTATTTTTAGAAGAGATGGGGTTCACTCTTGCTCAGGCTGGTCTCTGAGAGGTAACAACTGAAACAAGGAGCAGATCAGAACACTGGACACCAAAGGGTAACAAAGACTGCATTGTTTATTTTGACTCTTGGGCGCAAGTGGGCTAAGAGCTAAAGGATATTAGCTGGGGTTTAGGGAGAAAGAGAACTGGTTTCTGTCAAGGACCACCAAATTGTTCTCATCAGGATGTCAGAGATGTTATCTCATTATAGGGACTCTCCTGGCAGGTTTTTCTTATCAGAGTATCAGCATATTACTCTAGGGTGGGTCTCTAATTGGGCCAGTGCAAGGACAGATGAGCCTGCAGCAAGTGTCTCTCATATGTGAGTTATATCCACCCATAACAGTGTTTCACAGAATGGCTTTTCAAGATGGAGTTAGTTTGGCCAACCTAACAGTCTTGAACTCCTGAACTCAAAGGATCCTCCTGCCTCTGCCTCCCTGAGTGCTAGGATTACAGGCATGAGACATCGCACCGGCCAGACCCTTCATTTCTTAAAAGAGGACCTCTATATTCACTGGGGAGAGGGTAGCAGCGCTTGTGTGACTCAGTTTTCCCTTTTGGCTTAATGAATTTGGCGGGGGGGAGGGTCCTGAGATTTTTATTTTTTCCTTTACTCTCTATAGTAGTGTCCTAGAGCTGCCATAGCAAAGCATCAGAAACTGGGTGGCTTAAAAAAGAACAGGTATTATTTTCTCACAGTTCTGGAAGTCAGAAGGCTGAAACCAAGGCTTTGGTGAGGCCATGCTCTTTCCAAAGGCTCGGAGGAAGAATCTGTTCCGTGCCTCCTTCTAGCTTCTTATGTTCCAGTCAATCCTTGTAGATCCATCACTTCATTCTTCCCGGGCCCATCTCCGTATCCCTCCTCTGCTTCTTCAAAGGACACAATCCTATGGGAATAGGGGTCCACACTACTTGAGTATGACTCTATCTTAACTACATCTGCAAAGACCCGATTCCCAGAAATGATCACCTGGGCCAGAAGTTAGGATTTCGACATACTAACCTCCAGGAATAGCAACAGTATTTGAAATGCAAGACTTTTTTTCTATGTCATTTTGTTAAAAAACGCTATGTTATTTTTAGGATGGAAATATAAGATTTTTCTATATAGTTGTTAGCTGGAAATGTTACATTAAGAGATGCACGTTCTGTGAGGTTTGAGTACTAAAAATGAAGTGATACCTCATTGTCAGGAGAGAAGGTTTACCTAGGAGACATAGTGCAGGCGGAGTAGTAATCTGTCTCAGTAGCACACTTGGATTTCGTGAGGGTGAAGCTGCTTCAAAGAAGAATCAAGGTAGGTGTCAAAGACAAAATCCAGACAAGCAGCCAGGCTCAGTTGCCCATGCCTGTAATCCAAGCACTCTGGGAGGCTGAGGTAGGTAGATTGCCTGAGCTCAGGAGTTCAAGACCAGCCTGAGCAAGAGCAAGACCCTGTCTCTACTAAAAATATAAAAAACTTGGCTCTGTACCCGTAGCACAGTGGTTACAGCGCCAGCCACATACACCAAGGGCGCTGGGTTGGAAACTGGCCCTGGCCAGCTAAACAACAATGACAATTGCAAAAAAACAGCCAGGTGTTGTGGTGGGTGCCTGTAGTCACAGCTACTTGGGTGGCTGAGGCAAGAGAATCGCTTGAGTCCTAGAGTTGGGGGTTGCTGTGAGCTGTGACACCATAGCACTCTACCGAGGGCAACATAGTGACACTCTGTCAAAAAAAATAAATGAATAGGCTCTGCGCATGTGGCTCAAGTGGCTAAAGGTGCCAGCCACATACACCTGAGCTGGCAGGTTCGAATCCAGCCTGGGCCCAACAAACAACAATGACAGCTGCAACCAAAAAATAGCCAAGCGTTGTGGTGGGCACCTATAGTTCCAGCTACTGGGGAGGCGGAGGCAGGAGAATTGCTTGAGCCCAGGAGTTGGAGGTTGCTGTGAGCTATGATGCTACAGCACTCTACCCAGGGCGACAGCTTGAGGCTCTGTCTCAAAAAAAAAAAAAAAAAGAATAAATAAATAATTAAAAAATTAAAATATAAAAAACTAGCCAGGTGCTATGGCAGGCACCGGTACTCCCAGCTACTTGGAAAGCTGAGGCAAAAGAATCACTGGAGCCCAAGAGTTTGAGGTTGCTGTGAGCTGTGATCTCCAGGCACTCTAGCCTGGGTGACAGCGTGAGACTCTGTCTCAACAACAACAACAACAAAAACAAACAACCAAAAAAGTCCTTCCAGACAAGGGAGATTGTCTTTTATTCAGGGTATTGGTAAGGAGAACAATCTAGATCTAAAGATCAGGGTGACTCAGCCGGGCACAGGTGCCTGAGACTTGTGCAGGGAGCAGCTAATGAGCTGGAGTGATCTAGATTTGGGGCTGATGTCTCCATCAGTAAGCTGAACAGGAAATGTTTTTCTCTATGGTTATCTAGTTTCAGGGGAACAAATAGTTCTAATCTTGGGTAGTTAATTATAACAAAGGCTGAGGAGTCGGAGGATTTGTTCTGGGTCTTGTCTCAGGTAAACAAGGAAGACCTTGGGAGTCCTGAGAGAGGACAGCAAGTTTTACCTAAGTCCTGTGGGAAAGGATGGTTTCCTGAGCAAGCCTTTTTAAAGAAAATGCAAAAGAATGGGGGATTTCAGAAAACAAAAGCTTGTAGGTGTGGGGGTTGGAGGACATGCTAGGGTTCTTTATCCTTGCTGTTTTCCAGTAGCAAAGGGCTAGGCCGAGATCACCAGTGCTGAGTGATCAGAAAGAAGAAAGATCCGTGTGTTACCAAGTCCCGGTTGTCGGTTTCCACTTCCTGCCTTTTATTATTTACAGCTACTCTTTCTAGAAGTGGTTTATTTATCTTTGCAAAATAGACCTCCCGGTGGCAGGACGTCACTGCCACCAGGTGGTCATGCTTAGCGACTGCCGAACTTCAGACTTGAACCGATGTGCTTTTGCCAGATTTCAGTCGGCTGTATCTACCCCAGGGAGGTGCAAGAAAACCCACTGGGATGCAGGAAGGAAACACTAGAATTTCGACTTCATTTTATTTTTTATCGGCAAAAGCATGTATTGACACCTGACTGATATTCATACCAGTTTGCCCTGGGCGCCTCACTCTGAATCTGTGTCCCCTTCTCGGGAGAATACAAGCTTCACCTTGCAGCTACTTTCCTTCCAAACCCCTTCCCAGTGCAGTGAAGGAGAGAAGGACATTTCACCCCCAAATATGACTACTTGGTATAAGGAATACTTCAAATTAAAGAGCATTGGAGAGGCTGGGAAGGAGGCTCACTCCTGTAATCCTGGCACTCTCGGAGACCGAGGCAGGTGGATTGCTTGAGCTCAGGAGTTCCAGACCAGCTTGAGAGCACATGTCAGTGAGAATAAGATGAAGTTAGTCAGGCTGTGGCCAGGACCACACAGCTGGTCTGGTCAGGTTAGGTCCTACCTGACCTTCTCCTCTTTTCTTCCATTTTTATTGTTTTGTAAATTTAGCTTTCACCCTGAAGATGCTTATCTTGAGTAGCTTCAAGGAGGATAATTATAATATAGGCCACTGAGTTATGCTCATTATTATTTAAAATAAGGGTTAATGTGGTGTTTGCTTTGAACTTTTGTGTATGAAACTGTGGTTTTGGAAATGGAAGAA
>NW_003852452.1:10489115-10490637 GCF_000181295.1 Otolemur garnettii
AAAAAAAAGAATTTGAGGTTGGTGTGAGCTATGATGCCACAGCACTCTACCAAGGGACTATAGGTGCCTGCCACAACAGCCAGCTATTTTTTTTGTGGTTGCAGCTTGGCCGGGGCCAGGCTCCAACCCACCACCCTCGGTATATGGGGCTGACGCCCTACCACTGAGCCATAGGTGCCAACCTGGAGAGGTTACTCTTACTGTTCTCCAGAATCACTAGGCTTCTGACAAAAAAAATTGGTGGACCTATCCTCGTCTCTGCATATTGGCTGACAGTGATAGGCAGCCTGACCCTCTTCGTCTGGTAATAGCCTGAGAAAGAGCAAGACCCTGTCTCTCTACTAAAAATAGAAATAAACTAGCTTGATGTTGTGGTGGGTGTCTATAGTCCCAGCAAGAGGATCGCTTGAGCCCAAGAGTCTGAGGTTGCTGTGAGCTGTGATCATGCCATGGTGACAGAGGATACGTGGAAAAAGTGAGGTCTAAGAGAACAGAGGTCTTCTCAAGAAGAAGCCAGGGATACACCTGCAAGGTCCTCCCCATGGTGACTTGGCTCTTAGGAACGTGTCAACTTAACTTCCTGGGACCTGGAGGCTGACGCTTGCTTCCAAACGTTTTGACTGGGGATAACAAGGAGAAGACTGAGCCAGTCAGGGAGCGTGGCCATTTTGAATTCTTCTGTGCCTTTGCTCCGTCTGCTGAAATAAATCCCTTCCTCTTTTAAAAACCGTGTTTGGGTATTGTTGTCTCCACTGGGCCCTGTCTTCCTACAACAATGGCACTTAACTCAGAGTGACAAAGTGAGACTCTGTCTCAAAATAAATAATGATAATAATAAAGACTGTAGGAGATCAGACAGCATTTGGAAGGGGCTTTCTCTCTATCTACATAAAACCTGGCTGATGTGATCAAAATATCAAAGGGTTGATTGACTTCCTTCCTCCCCCTGAATGCTAGCATACTTGTCCTAAATTATTTAAAACACAATAGCTGTCTCTAGGTAAATGTACAAGTCAATCTGTCCCCGCCATCAATTCTTCCTCCCTAACAACCACTGGGTGCACTTATACTCCCCATTCGTCCCCTCTCTTCAAAGAGGCCTCCATAAAGGTATCTGAGCGTCATGGAGACAGTGAGTAATCACTCTTGTGGTTCCCTCCCATGTACACAGTATTTGGAAATAAATATTTCTCTGATTAATCTGCCTTGATTGTGTAGGGGTCATAGCAAAACTTGCCCTTTTCCCTTAGGCTGGTTCGCTGAAAGATCAACTCACAGTTATGGTAGATTAATAAGAGAAAGGTTTATTTCCAAATACCATGCACAGGGGGGGAACCACAAGAATGATTACCCAAAATCTCAGCTATGGTCAGTGGCCTTTAAAGATGCCTTTTAGAAGGGAGGAGGGAGAGAAACTGGAAAGTGGACGTGTAGCTAGTGATTGCTAGGGGCGGGGAGTGTAGGTGGTAGAACGGATTGATTTGTAAATTAACCTGAAAGACCCGTATTGTGCTTCACATGA
>NW_003852452.1:10491303-10493415 GCF_000181295.1 Otolemur garnettii
GTGGAGGCAGGAGACTCACTTGAGCCCAGGAGTTGGAGGTTGCTGTGAGCCATGATGCCACGACACTCTACCCAGGGCAACAGCTTGAGGCTCTGCCAAAAAAAAAAAAAAAAAAAAGAAAAGAAAAAGAAAAAGAAATAGGGATGTCTCAGCCAACGGGAAGGTAAGCTGTGCTTCTCAGAATCATAAAATGTTGTCTTTTGTTTTGTTTTGTTGAGTCTTAAGCTGTCGCCCTGGGTAGAGTGCTACAGCATCATAGCTCACAGCAACCTCCAACTCTTGGCTTAAGCTATTCTCCTGCCTCAGCCTCCCAAGTAGCTGGGACTACAGGCACCCACCACAAAGCCTGGCTATTTTTTGGTTGTAGTTACCATTGTTGTTTGGTAGGCCTGGGCTGGGTTCGAACCCACCAACTCCAGTGTACATGACTGGTGCCCTAGCCATTGAACTACAGGCACCGAGCCAAAATGTTGTCTTCTTACTATGCCTCCTTTTAGTAATAAATACATTCTAACACCCTTTTTACTATATACCTACTGATGAACACAATGTTTAAAAATCAACATAATGCTCAAATGAAAACACAGAGGCATAGTAAATATAGTAGAAAATTACTACAGAAGGATAGTATATATAAAAATAATATACACTGTTTACACTCTGCAGATTTAACCAACAGCAGATGAAAAATATTTGGAAGAAAATAATGAAAAGTAATGATACAACAACTAAAAAATGCAAATTTAAAAGACAATATAGTATAACAACTATTTGTGTAGTATTTTCTTTTTTTCTTTTTTCTTTTTTTCAGTTTTTGGCCAGGGCCAGGTTTGAACCTGCCACCTCTGGTATATGGAGCCAGCACCTCACTCCTTTGAGCCACAGCCATTGCCCAAATATTTTCATTGTATTGGGAATTATATGTAAGCTAGAGATTATTTATTTATTTGAGACAAGAGTCTCACTTTGTGGCCCTGGATAGAGTGCTATGGCATCACAGCTCACAGCAACCTCAAACTCTTGGGCTTAAAGGATTTTCTTGCCTCAGCCTCCCAAGTAGCTGGGACTACAGGTACTCACCACAACACCCATCTATTTTTTTGTTGTTGTTATAGTTGTCATTTGCCTGCCTGTAGTTTGGCAGGCCTGGGGCCGGTTTCGAACCCACTAGCCCTGGTGTATGTAGCTGGGACCCTAGCCACTGAGCTCTGGGCACCGAGCCACTAAAGATGATACAAACTATATGGGAGAATGTGTCTAGGGTGTAGACAGTAGGTACATACTATACTGTTTTATATAAGGGACTTGAGCATTCAAGAATGTTTGTATCCTTAGGGATCCTAGAATCAAGCCCCAGCTGATGTTTAGGTGTAGTTAATATGTAAATGTTTCGGTGTGATCACAGTAGTAGACATAATGAATAGTGAGCTGCTTGGGCCTCTATGTTATGAGAATGAGAGGGTTACAAATGCGTATAGACAGTTATGGGTGATCACTGATCTAATACCATAAGCAGACTTTCCTTTAGAGAAATGATTTTCCAAAATGTAACTAAATAAAGCCCTGAGCCAAATAAAATACAGTCTTTTCTAAATTTGCACAGTGGTTGAATCCTAGAAAATTCAGCGTCTAGTAAAACCATGCCAAAATATTTTGTTAATATGTAAAAAAAAGTTAAATTTAAGCTCGGATGATTATAAACATATGAATGCGGGAGGGACACTTGAAGTTCATGTGGGTTGAAGATCAGTGTTGCATTGTGAGACTGTTCTACACGTGGTCTGGTGCCTTTGGCTTACACCTACTAAATGACGGTGGTGCCCTTACAAATCCCTCCGGTCTCAATCACTGGTTCAGAAAGACGTCCCAAATTTTTCAGATTGTCCTCTAGGGGGCAGTACCAGCACTGTAAAGAGTCACTGAACTAAAAAGCTCGGCTGCAGAGTAAACCAGGTGTTGCTTGTGCTGGTGGGGTAGGGATGTGGTGGGGGCAAAGGAATATTTTCTTCTTTTGGCCAGCTACCTGGGGAAAAGCTGGAGTGCTGGAGTTTTCTTCCTTTCTTTCTTTTTTTAGTGACGGAGTCTCACTTTATTGCCCTCAGTAGATACGGT
>NW_003852452.1:10494039-10495756 GCF_000181295.1 Otolemur garnettii
CACAGCTCACAGCAACCTCCAACTCCTGGGCTTAGGTGATTCTCTTGCATCAGCCTCCCAAGTAGCTGGGACTACAGGCGACCACCACAACGCCCAGCTATTTTTTTGTTGCAGTTTTGACTAGGGCTGGGTTTGAACCCGCCACCCTTGGTATATGGGGCTGGCACCCTACCCACTGAGCCATAGGCACCACCCAACAGTAGCTATTTTTAAAAACATGATAGCCTAAGCTACACAGTAAGAGCCTTAGCTCTCTGTCTCTTTTTTGAGATGGAGTCTCACTGTATTGCCCTGGGGTTGAGTGCCCTGGAGTCATAGGTCACAGAACCCTCACATTCTTGGGGCCCAAAGATCCTCTTGCCTTAGCCTGCTGTAGCGGAACTACAGGTGCTCCCCACAGTGCCCAGCTATTTTTTTCTACTTTTAATAGAAATGGGGTCTCTGGCAATTTAATAGAAATTGCTTTTGCTCTGGCTGAGTTCAGGCAATCCACCCGCCTTGGTCTCCCAGAGGGCTAGGATTACAGGGGTGAGCTACTGTGCCCCGCCTTCCAACTCTTAAAGAAAGAGAGCGAGATCAATTCACCAGCCTGCAAGAATGCCTTCAACAGCAACTGTTGAACTATAAATCTGATGGTCATAGAAATAGAATTGAAAGTATATAAACTAAAATAGTATTAGTGGTTACTCTAGAATCCTAAAACAATAGGGAGGGTTGAGAGTTTTACAGTGAGATGACCTCCTAAATCATGACTGTAAGTCACGGAGAGCTGTGTGAAATATCCAAATTTAAATCTTGATACCATTTTATTAGCTTTTACTTTTTTATAGTGGAAATAAATTTAATTTGTTTCTTCTATTTCATTTAACAACCTTTTCTGTTATGAAAAATTATCTACAACTTGGAAATAAACAAAACTATGACAACATGTCCTTTCAAAGTCACGCTGGAAGAAAGCTCTGGCTAAGATTTTCTAACTTCCCTAGGGAGTGGTCGTCAAACTTGCTGGCCTTGGACCTTCACACATTCTAAAAATTATGAAGGATCTCACAGGGATTTTGTGTTTATGGGTTATATCAATCAATATTTATTAGCAATTATGACAAAATTTTAAAATATTACCTATTTTAGAATAGAAATACTAAAGTCATTATATATTAATATAACAAATATATTTTTTAAAATAAGTATATTTTCTAAAAATAAAAAACAGCTTTTTAGAGATAGTAATACAGGGATAAGGTAGAAAAAGAAGGTTGAGAGAGCCTGGGTGCAGTTATTTCAAATGATACCTTAAAGGTTATAGTTTTGGGGCAGCGCCTGTGGCTCAAAGGAGTGGGAGCCGGCCCCATATGCTGGAGGTGGAGGGTTCAAACCCAGCCCCGGTCAAAAACTGCACAAAAAGGAAAAAAAAAAGGTTATAGTTTTCATTTTAACTTAAATTTAACAAGTTTTATATCTAATTTGGCAATCGTATGCCAGCATTCTGTTTTTCCCCCAGTGGTGACACATATTTAGTGTTTCAAGTTCTCTTTGGAACCACTTTTTCCATCCAGCTGGTCTCTCTCATTCATGAATCAAATAAACCTTTAACCTAGACCCACCTTTGGCATTTTCTCACTGTTTATGTGAAAGGCATGTTTTTAAGTATTCAACAGTTATATTTCGACATTTCTTCACTTTTTATTTTGAAAAAATTCAGGCCGAGCATGGTGGT
>NW_003852452.1:10499425-10500502 GCF_000181295.1 Otolemur garnettii
GCTCAAGTGAGTCTCCTGCCTCAGCCTCCCAAGTAGCTGGGACCACAGGTGCCCACCACAATGCCCGGCTATTTTTTGGTTGCAGCCATCGTTGTTTGGCGGACCTGGGCTGGATTCGAACCCGCCACCTTAGATGTATGTGGCTGGCACCTTAGCCACTTGAGCCACAGGCGCCGAGCCTATTTATTTATTTTTTTAAGAGACAGAGTCTCACTTTGTCACCCTTGAAAGAGTGCTGTGATGTCATAGCTCACAGCAACTTCCAGCTCTTGGGCTTAGGTGATTCTCTTGCCTCAGCCTCCCAAGCAGCTGGGACTACAGGTGCCTGCCACAACACCTGGCTACTTTTTGTTGCCAGGGCTGGGTACGAACCTGCCACCCCCAGTATATGGGGCCAGTGCCCTACTCACTGAGCCACAGGTGCCACCCTCCCTTAGGATTTTTTTTTAATAGTTATCATTTTATATTTTATTTATAACGATATTTTCATGTCTGTTAACATGATACTTTTATCTGTTGCTTCAGTTCTTGACCAGGGCCGGGTTTGAACCTGCCATCTTTGGTATATGGGCCAGCGCCCTGCTTGATGAGCCACAGACACCACCCTTCCCTAGCATCTTTAGTGTTTCATTCCTTATATCTAAGTCTTTTCATCTATCTTTTTTTTTTTTTTTTTTTGAGACGGAGTCTCAAGCTGTCCCGCTGGGTAGAGTGCTGTGGCATCACTCACAGCAATCTCCAACTCCTGGGCTCAAGGGAGTCTCCTCCCTCCGCCTCCCAAATAGCTGGGACCACAGGTGCCCACCATAACGCCTGGCCATTTTTTTGGTTGCAGCCATCATTGTTGTTTGGCAGGCCCAGGCTGGATTCGAACCTGCCACCTTAGGTGTATGTGGCTGGCGTCTTAGCCACTTGAGCCACAGGCGCCGACCATCTATCTTTTTTTTAATTTAATTTTTATTAAACCATAACTGTATACATTTATGGAGTCCAATGTGATGATTTGACATACAATGTGGAATGCTTCAATCAAACTGATTAACATAGCCATCATCTCACTTACTTTTTTTTTTTTTT
>NW_003852452.1:10500664-10502931 GCF_000181295.1 Otolemur garnettii
TGTTTATTTGAGGGGCCGGGCTGGGGATTCGAACCTGCCACCTTAGGTGTATGTGGCTGGCGCCTTAGCTGCTTGAGCCACAGGCGTCGAGCCAACTCACTTACTTTTTGTGGTGAGACATTTATAATTTACTCTTAGTTGTTTGGGAATGTCCCTGTGCATTGTGCACATTAGGCCACATCCCACCAAATGCCCTCCCTCCTCCCTCCACTCCCCCTCCCCCCTTTTCATCCATCTTGAATTAGTTTTGTGAGGGGTGAGAGGGTTCTTGTTTTGTTCCTCTGTATGCGGCCATCCAGTTTTCTCAGCAGTGTTGAATAGGGCTTCTTTCCCCAGTATACGTTGTTATATGCTGTGTCAAAGATGAGTTAATTGTCTGTGTTAAAATTTATCAGCGTCTGTAAGTACTTTGAATTTTGATATTCTAGTAGGACAATCTTCATTAGGTATAACAACTACTCTTGAAATCACATGAGGTTTCCACACATATCAATCACTTTAAAAGAGTAAAGTGTGTGTGTATATATATATATATGTATATATATATATTTTTTGAGACAGAGTCTCACTATGTCACCCTCGGTAGAATGCTGTGGTGTCACAGCTCACAGCAACTTCAAACTCTTGGGTTTAAGCGATTTTCTTGCCTCAGCCTCCCAAGTAGCCGGGACTACAGGCACCCACCACTACACCCAGCTGTTTTTGTTGTTGTTGTTGAGGTTGTTGTTGTGGTTGTCATTGTTGTTTAGCAGGTCTGGGCTGGTTTCAAACCTGCCAGCCTCAGTGTATGTGGCTGGTGCTGTAACAACTGTGCTACGGGCGCTGAGCCTGTATCTACATATATTAACTAACCACTGATTGATTAATACTTACATCTTCCAATGGAATTTGTTATATTATCTTCAGTTCATCAAATATTTCCTGAGCACCTGTTCTATACTAAGCTTTGTGCTGCCTTTGAAGTCTATTGGCTTGGACAGAGACACAAAGAGAAATTCCAACCAATACCGTAAGTTCTAAGAAGAAGGGTGCATACATAGTGCCATAGGAGCAATGAGAAAGGGACTAAATCCAGGCTGGGAGATTAGGGAAGTTTTTCTAGGGCAGATGATGCCAGAACTGATGCTCAATGAATGAGCTGGGTTTACAAGGGCAAGAGTTGGCTAAGCAAAGAAAGTTGGGAAAACTTTCCAACAGTTCCAAACAATAGCCTGAATCTGGAGCTTAAAGTGGAGTGTTGGAAGACTAGGGAGCTATGAGCAGGGAACACCAATGGTTAAATATTACCTGGGAGTGAGGTTTATTATAGGGAGAAGAAGGAGTTGAAATTGGGGACTTGGGGAAGCCAGTACAGTGAAGGCGCTGCCAGCCGATGGAGGCATGTGAATTTTAATAGATACACAGTGGGTTAAGTGTGTAAAGGTTTTATGCAAAGAAGTATTAAGATAAAGTGCACCCACTTTAGGGCTGGGTGCAATGGCTTACTTATCCCTGTAATTCCAGCACTTTGGGAGGCCAAAGTGAGAGGATTGCTTGAGCCTTAAATTAGGATTGCCCCACAGCACTCCAGCTTGGGCTACAGAGTGAGGTCTGTTTCAAGAAGAAAGAGAAGCCAGGTATAGTGGCTCATACTCATAATCCTAGCACTCTGGGAAGCCTGGTGGGAGGATCACTTGAGTTCAAGAGTTCCAGACCAGCCTGAGGAAGAGCAGGACCCCATCTCTATTAAAAATAGAAAAATTAGCCAGGTACTCTCACCTGTAGTTCTAGCTACTTACTCAGGAGGGTGAGGCAGGAGGATCACTTGAGCCCAGGAGTTTGAGGTTACTGTGAGCTAGGCTGAGGCCATGACCTGAGCAACAGAACAAGATTCTGTCTAAAAAAATTAAAGAAAGAAGAAAGAGAGAGAAACAAATGGACATGGAGAAGTGGAAGATAAGAATGAATGGGGATAGGCAGCATGAAAAGTCTTTAAAAAAACCTTTCACAGGCTCAGTGCCCATAGCTAAGTGGTTTGGGCACCGGCCACATACACTGAGGCAAGTGGGTTTGAACCCAGCCCAGGCCTGCTGAACAACAATAACAACTGCAACAACAACGAAATAGCTGGGTGTCGTGGCAGGCACCTGTAGTCCCAGCTACTTGGGAGGCTGAGGCAAGAGAATTGCTTAAGCCCAAGAGTTTGAGGTTACTGTGAGCTGTGACAGCATAGCACTCTAACAAGGGCAACATAGTGAGGCTCTGTCTCAGAAAAAACCAACAGAGAC
>NW_003852452.1:10503101-10504670 GCF_000181295.1 Otolemur garnettii
CATTGTTTGGTGGGCCCAGGCTGGATTTGAACCTGCCACCTTAGGTGTACGTGGCTGGCGCCTTAGCCGCTTGAGCCACAGGTGCCGAGCTTGTGTCTTGTTTTTTTGTTGTTATTTTTTGTTCATTCGTTTGAGACAGAGTCACACTTTGTCACCCTCAGTAGAATGCCATGGCTTCATAGCTCACAATATCCTCAAACTCTTGGACTTGAACAATCTTCTTGCCTCAGCCTCCTAAGCAGCTGGGACTACAGGCACCTGCCACAGTGCACAGCTATTTTTAGAAATGGCATCTCACTCTTGCTCAGGCTCATCTCGAACTCCTGAGTTCAGGCAATCCACCTGCCTGGGCGTTCCAGAGTACTAGAATTACAGGTATGAGTCCCTGCACCTGGCCTATGTGTCTAGTTTGATTGAATGAGATCCTTCTCAAGTGCCTACTAGGATTTGTGTCCCACCATTAACCAAGCCCATCAGGCGATGGACCAGATTGACTGACAGCCTCTGTTTGTCTTCTATTTTTTCCCAGTGCAGTTGGCCTCAGCTCCTAGGAGCCCCGGCTTAGTTCTGTGTCCTGAATCATAATGATACTATGATTTTGACGGTATGTCTTGCCAGTACCTGGAGGCTCTTATCCTTAGGTTCTTGTCTAGCAGAATAGATTACTTACTTTGGACTTTTAAAATTTAGAATACTCTGTCCACTTTGGGAATTGGTTTTATCGTTAATATGTTTTCTGAGTCACAGCTCATTTGTTCCTGAGGTTGACTTTCACGTCTCTGCCAGTTTGCTGTTGAATTCGCAGTAGGTCTTGAGGCCACAGCTGTATATGGTCATGAGAAAGACTCCTCTGCTTGGCACTGAACAAGGACTTCCAGCAACAAGCAGCCAGTCTTTATTGCTTCAAGTTACCCTTATTTGGAATGGGAATATGTCTCGACTTTGCCTTTCTAAACTACAACTAACATGGTATTTTATTTATTTATTTATTTGAGACAGAATAGGGGCTGGCCGCCCTACTCCTTTGAGCCACAGGCACCACCCAGTTGTAAGGATTTTAAAATGTATTTTGAACATAAGTCCTCTCTTGGTTATATGTGTTGTAAATATTTCTCCCAGTAGTTGGGACTACAAGTGCCTGTCACAATGGCCAGCTATTTTTGGAGACAGAGCTTTGCTCTTGCTCAGGCTAGTTTGGAACTCGTGAGCTCAGGCAATACACCCACCTTGGCATCCCTGAGTGCTGTGATTATAGGCGTGAGCCACCTCGCCCCGCCCCTGTGAAGTCTTTAGCTCAGATTTGCATTTAATTCAGATCACTGGTGAACAGTGCATATACAGTAGCAATAAATAATACTACTCTACTGGCTCATATGTGGGATGATAATAAGATGGTATGTGTAATGCTGTAGGAATAATACTAATAACACTGCATCTTTCCCTCTTTTCCTCCCTCACATTTATGTGTCTTGTTTGTTTTCTTTTTTGAGACAGAGCCTCAAACTGTCCCCCTGGGTAGAGTGCAATGGCATCATAGCTCACAGCAACCTCCAACTCCTGGGCTCAAGC
>NW_003852452.1:10504938-10509688 GCF_000181295.1 Otolemur garnettii
CTCAGCCTCCCAGGTAGCTGGGACCACAGGGGCCCGCCACAACACCTGGCTATTTTTTGGTTGCAGCCGTCATTGTTGTTTGGCAGGCTCGGGCTAAATTCGAACCCACCACCTTAAGTGTAAGTGACTGGCACCTTAGCCGCTTGAGCCACAGGCGCCGAGCCTAGAGACAGGGTTTTCAAGCAATCCACCCGCCTCAGCCTTCTAGAGGGCCAGGATTACAGGCATGAGCCACCATACCCAGCCTCTAACATAATATTTTTTAAAACTTACGGTGTTCCTATGCTTTTGTTCCCTTAGCTAATTATTTAGAGTGGTTACTTGATCCAGTTGGGGCAAGTGAGATGGAAGTTGAGTTGACTTGAGAGGAATTTCTTCCCTGAAAAACACACGGAGGAAAAAGCACTCCTCCCCCCACTCCACCCCCTTTTAACCAGCCTGGGGGAGGGGTTGGCTAGAGCAGCTGGAGCAACCCCTCATAATGCTGAGATGCACACCTGAGGACACCAGGGTGCTAAGCACAGCAGAGCGGGAAGAAAGCGGAACTCTTGACGGCATAATTTTGCAGCCAAACTGATGCCAACAGCCCCCCATTTCTAAACTTGTTTTGTGAGAAAAATAACCTATTATTTGTTTAAGCCTTGAGCTTTCTTTTACTTGCAAAATCAAGTATTCCTGACTTGTAGTTAATTTTTCCCATTTAGCACATCAGTCTGGTCTTATTTCTAGGCATTATCTCATCTGACACTTATTCTGAGCTTACATGCCCAACCCTCTCCTGGAATTTTATTTGTCCTCATGTTCTAGCTTTGAGCTGGATACTTTCCCTGCCCACCACTGGATGTCCATTTGCCCTTATCTCTAAATGGTTGGTAGTCTACTCCAGCATTAATGTTATGTATAAAAAATATAGGAGCTGGGGGCAGCACCCGTAGCTCAGTTGGAAGGGCGCCGGCCACAGACATCCAGGATGGTGGGTTCAAATCCGGCCTGGGGCAGCTAAACAATAATGACAACTGCAAAAAAAAAATAAAATAGCCAGGCGATGTGGCAGGCTACTTGGGAGGCTAAGACAAGAAAATCGCTTAAGCCCAGGAGTTGGAGGTTGCTGTGAGCTATGATGTCACAGCATTCTACCAAGGGCAACATACTGAGACTCTGTCTCAAAAAAAAAAAAAAATACACACACACACACATACACACACACACATATACATAGGAGCTGGGCACAGTGGCTCACACTTATAATTCCAACACTTTGGGAGGCTGAGGCGGGGAGGGGGTTTTCTTGAGTCTTACTTTGTTATCCTAGGCTAGAGTGCAGTGGTATCAGCCTAGCTCACAGCAACCTCAAACTCCTGGGCTCAAGCAATTGTCCTGCCTCAGGCTCCTGAGTAGTTGGGACTACAGGAACCCAGTAATTTTCTATTTTTAGTAAGAGATAGGGTCTTGCTCTTGCTCAGGATAGTCTAGAACTCCTGAGCTCAAGTGATCCTCCCACCCAGTCTCCCAGAGAGAGTGCTGGGATTACAGTGCTGGGATTACAGGTGTGAGCCACCACACCAGCCTGCCATCCCTTTTTATAGTAGCATTGTTCTATTCATGAGGTCAGAGTGCTCATGACCTAAACCCCTCCCACTGACCCCACCTACCAACACTGTTGCATTGGGGACTAAGTTTCAACATG
Source organism: Otolemur garnettii (assembly GCF_000181295.1). Classification (NCBI taxonomy): domain Eukaryota; kingdom Metazoa; phylum Chordata; class Mammalia; order Primates; family Galagidae; genus Otolemur; species Otolemur garnettii. The sequence goes on from NW_003852452.1 coordinate 10,506,626, forward strand.
AGTTTCTGCCCCTGACCCCCCGAAATTCGTGTCCCTCTCTCATATAAAATACATTCTTTCCATCCCAAACATCTCAGCTTGTTCCCGCATCAACTCAAAAGGCCAAGTCCAACGTCTAATCTAAATCAGATATGGGTGAGACTCAAGGCATGATTCATCCTGAAGCAAATTTCCTTCCAGTTGTGAGCCTGTGACAGCAACACGTTAAATGCTTCCAAGATACAATGGTGGGACAGGCGTAGGGTAGAAAATTTCATTCCAAAGAGAGAATTAGGAAAGAAGAAAAGGGTAACACATCCCAAGTAAGTCCAAAACTAAACAGGCCAACAATATTTGACCTTAAAGTTTGAGGATAATCTGACTCTACAGGCCACCTTCTGGGCACAGAGGGCTGAGCCCTGACATCTCCCAGCAGCCCCATCCCCGCAGCTTTGTTAGGTGTAGTTCACACAGCTCTCACTTGTTGGAGTTTTAAGCCAGCCATGGTGGTTCATACCTGTAGTCCTAGCACCCTGTGAAGCCAAGGCAGGAGGATCTCCAAGGCAGCCAAATCTGGAGTTTGAGATCAGCCTGAGGAAGAATGAGACTCCATCACCACTAAAAATAGAAAAATTAGCTGGGTGTGGTGGCTATAAATAGTCCTGGCAATTTGCAAGGCTGAGGCAGGAGGATCACTTGGGCCCAGGAGTTTGAGGTTGTTGTGAGCTAGGCTGATGCCACCCCTCTCTAGCCTGGGCAGCAGAGTGAGACTCTGTCTCAACAATAACAACAAAAAAAGAAAAATCTTTCTTTACAGTGAAGCTGCTTACTGGGTTATTGCTGTAGGGAGAGCAAATGGATTGGAATTCCCTGGCATCTCTGAAAAGCTAGTAGTGCTAGAATGTTTTCGCAGTGGAATTCTGGGAACAGGCCCATGATAAATGAATGGTGCCTTCCATGGGCTGAGAAAGAGAAAGTGCTGGCTCCTGGCCACGGGCTAAGGGGTCATTCCTGAAATTTGTTTTAGATAGCACAGTATATAAGCTTATTAAAATATTCACATGGGGTGGCGCCTGTGGCTCAAAGGGGTAGGGTGCTGGCTCCATATGCTGGAGGTGGTGGGTTCAAACCCAGCCCTGGCCAAAAACTGCAAAAAAAAAAAATAATAAATTAAAAAAAATATTCACATACCTCTTTTTTCAAAAAATGAAATGGTGATCTACTTCAGAGAAATTAAGTGCTTAATAATTAACAGTAGAACCTCTGTAAGTTGACCACTCAAGGGACTGTAACAAACTGGTCAACATACGGAAGTGGTCAACATAAAGAACTAGGCCTAAGATACTGACACGGATATGTGGTGAATGTCTGGTTTATGAAAACTAGGTCAACTTAAGGAGGTGGTCAGTGTAGGGAGGTGGCCGACTATGGAGGTTCTACTGCAATTAACTAATCAATTCATTAATTTCTACTCACTGTAACTTTACTACTAGAGGAATAAATAAAGAGGCCAAATAAAGCCTTCCTTCTGCTTCTACATGAGTGTATAAAAAGGCTGACCTGTGGGACATCCCTTCTATGTAGCTGTGATTTTATGATGGATGTTAAATTAAGGGACTTCTAACTGGTTATGGAAAGTCTCATTGAACCAAAAGAATGGGTGAGGCTTCCTAACTGCTCCCATGCTCATATTAACACCTTTTTAAAAAAGTCTGTAAGTTTTTTTCGTTGATTATTCTATGCTAAACCGTCAGGTTTGTATTTCTTTTTTTTTTTTTTTTTCTTTTTAAGGTCAGTGTTCATTAATTTAGTACCACCAGCTAAGCTCACAGGTTGTCCTACAGGCTGTCAAGGGCATTGACAATTGACAAAGGTAGGTTTTCCAGAAAGATTCTAGGGAACTTTTCACCTGTACTCCCACGGTACTGACAGCAGAGAATGTCAATCCTCTGGCGAGGAGACTCCAAATGGCAGACTGAAGGTTTCCCACTGCTGCCAGAAACCAAATGTGGTAGCATGAAGCTCCTCTCTGCATGCAGCACCGTCCTGTTCATTCATTTTCAGAAGCCGTTTTTCTTTTGACATCACTTCTCAGAACTTTGACAAGTGTACAAATGAACTGTCTATCTCTCCTTTGCATTTCAACAACACGGTGTCCTATCTTAAATCTTGGAGCATAGCAAATTCCAGTGTATTTTCTTGCTACATTAATTATGGCAGCTGCATTAGGATTTATTGAATCCAATTTTCACTAGTGGATGTACAAAAAGATGAAATATGCCTGTCATTGTAACATTACGTGATTCTCATAGAATTGACTATGAAATTGCTTTAAACTGGATGATGCTTTCCTTATTAATATCATAGGACTCCTGTGTTCATAAAAAAATTAGTCTCACTATGTAAGTAAAAAAACTCAACAAAATGTAGAAAATTAAGTGAAAAAAAAATTTTTTTTTTTAGTTTTTGGCTGGGGCTGGGTTTGAACCCGCCACCTCTGGCATATAGGGCCAGCACCCTACTCCTTTGAGCCACAGGCGCCACCCTAAGTGAAAATTTTTAAAGGTAAAAGAAGCATCAGGAATAAAAAATTTTAGCACATTTCAGCACAGATATCAAATCCAGTGTTTGCTTTGAACTAAAATCATGTTATTTAAACATTATAGACCTGGTTAGTATGTAACCCTTTAAAATCTTTGGTCTCTTGTTTTTAGTTGTTTGCTGCAATGAAGTTTGTTTGTTCTTTTGCTGTTTGTTCATCAATTTATTTATTTTGTTAAAGATTTCTGTTTGTGCTGTTTATTTCACTATTTCCAGTATATCTGATGGAAGTAAAATGCTCAATTTTATCTCTTGTAAGAGTTTCGTTATTGGTGAGTCCAGGCCTGAGTCTTGTCTCCAGAACCAGGCCTACTGCTTGACCTATCATACATTTTCATTGACTGAGTATATAACCTTCAATCCCTGCATGCTGTGAAGAGAATTGCTTCCCTAATTTTATTTTATTAAAATGTTTCTATTTTTTGGTAGACATGCCATGTGGCTCTTGCTCAGGCTGGTCTCAAATTTCTTTCTTTTTTTTTT
>NW_003852452.1:10510396-10512692 GCF_000181295.1 Otolemur garnettii
CAGGACACCTGTGGTCCCAGCTACTTGGGAGGCTGAGGCAAGAGACTCGCTTGAGCCCAGGAGTTGGAGGTTGCTGTGAGCTGAAATGCCATGGCACTCTACCCAGGGGGATAGCTTGAGGCTCCGTCTCAAAAAAAAAAAGAAAAAAAGACTACTGTTACATTCCAACTTTTTTTTTCGGTCTGAATAGAAGCTGCAGTGATGACTCAGTTCATTCCATGAACCTTGAGTCTATCGGCTAAAATAGACAACAGCTGAGCCATATTTATGTCCCAATATAATAAACCAACAGTGCATAAAATAACACTATAAATCTGGCTCCTTTTCTGAGAAAGATATTAATTTAAAATTTCCTTTTATACTTATCTGAAGCATGAGCCGTATGTTTTTTTTATGTTGTTATTTTTATTTATTTATTTTTATTTTTAAATTAATTATTTTTTTTTTTTGGAGACAGAGTCTCACTTTGTCATTCTTGGTAGAATGCCATGGCCTCATAGCTCACATCCACCTCAAACTCTTGGGCTTAAGTGATCCTCTTGCCTCAAGATTTTTGAATAGCTGGGACTGTGCCACAATGCCCGGCTATTTTTAGAGACAGGGTCTCCTTGGTCTCAAACCCCTGAGCTCAGGCAATCCACTTACCTCAGCCTCCCAGAGTGCTAGGATTATAGGCCATGCCTGCCCTATTTATTTCTTTCTGAGACAGACTCTCACTCTGTTGCCCAGGCTAGAGTGCCAGGGCCTTAGCCTAGCTCAAGCAACCACAAATGCCTGGGCTCAAGTGATCCTCCTGTCTCAGCCTCCTGAGTAGCTGAAACTAAATGGACCCACTAATTTTTTTATTTTTTGTAGAGACTGGGTCTTGCTCTTGCTCAGTCTGGTTTCCAACTCCTGAGCTCAAGTGATCCTCCCACCTCAGCCTCCCAGAGTGTTAGGATTACAGGAGTGAGCTTCCTCAGTGTGTGTTAAAGTATTTTGTTTCTTTATTTTAAAGAAACAAAAAAGACCTAATTTCTAGAGGTGAATATTGAGTTTGGGAAAAGTTTAGACGTTTTGCTAAATACACTCAGATGTGGTTTCAAATCTGGGCTTTGACAATTACGACAAGTTCACCTCTCATCATCTATAAAGTGAGGGTGACTTTAGTTTCACATTCCTATTTTATGTTTGCACAGTGACGAGCTAAGAGCAGGAAGGAGAGCTCTTCAAGTCTATAAGGAGCAGAGACTGAGAATTAAGCAGAACATTGATCTGTTTTCAGACAACACCCCAGAGGTGGCAGTGTTTCAGATGGGGCTGACTGTGGGTAGCTGGACACTGCTCCTTGAGGCCATGACACGTGCATGGCTCTGGGGAGGTCCCAGGCTCACAGGCAGCACATTCTGGACATCCTTTATCCCCTCCCCAACAGATGTAGCTGGTGAAGGACAGGCTGAAGTGGGCAAAGGAGGCTCCTAGTGAGAAGCTAAGTCTTGACTTTTACCTGACTATTTATTTTTTATTTTTTTTTTAGAGACAGAGTCTCACTTTATTACCCTCGGTAGAGTGCCATGGCATCACAACTCACAGCAACCTCCAACTCCTGGGTTTAGGCAATTCTCTTGCCTCAGGCTCCCAAGTAGCTGGGACTACAGGCATCCACCATAATGCCTGGCTATTTTTTTGTTGCAGTTTGGCCGGGGCTGGGTTTGAACCTGCCACTCTTGGTATATTGGGCCAGCGCCCTACCCACTGAGCCACAGGCACCACCCCTGACTATTTTCTAAGGATATGAAAGGATGACAATCTAATGATGGATCTGTGAGAGGTATTCACTGATTTTATAAATATATATAATATATATACATATATATACATATATATATATACACATTTTTTTTTTCTTTTGAGATAGAGTCTGGGAACAGTGCCCTGGTGTCATAGCTCACAGTAACTTCAAACTCTTGGGCTTGAGCAAATTCTCTTGCCTCAGCCTCCCAAGTGGCTGGGACTACAGATACCTGCCACAACCCCTGGCTAATTTTTCTATTTTCTAAGTGGCTTTATTTTTTTTATTATTTATTCATTTACTTGTTTATTTATTTATTTATTTTTTGAGACAGAGCCTCAAGCTGTTGCCCTGGGTAGAGTACCATGGCATCACAGCTCACAGTAACCTCAGACTCTTGGGCTTAAGCAATTCTCTTGCCTCAGCTTCCCAAGTAGCTGGGACTACAGGCACCCATCACAATGCCTGCCTATTTTTTGGTTGCATTTGTCATTGTTGTTTTAGCTGGTCCAGGCAGGGTTCGAA
>NW_003852452.1:10512915-10519475 GCF_000181295.1 Otolemur garnettii
GGCTATTTTTTGGTTGCAGCCGTCATTGTTGTTTGGCGGGTCCGGGCTGGGGATTCGAACCCGCCACCTTAGGTGTACGTGGCTGGCGCCTTATCCAGTTGAGCTATAGGCGCCGAGCCTTCTAAGTGGTTTTAAACCGGAGTCTTGCTCTTGCTCAGGCTGGTCTTGAACTCCTTATCTCAGGCCATCCCGAGTGCTGCCTTGGCCTCCCAGAGTGCTAGGATTACAGGCAGGAGCCACTGTGCCTGGCCAGGGGTGGGTTTCTGATGAGCAGGTTGGTCAGCCTCTTGGTGGGGGAGATGATACGGGAGTTCCCAGGAAGGGCATCATACCCACTATATCACCCATACCGCAGAGCACATAGTCTCTGCAATGGCATCAAGTGGCTTTTCAGTATCTTTGCAATCCCAGTCATAATGCCTTATAAACTTTAAAATCATGCATGGAGGGGAAACACAATAACAAGTTTCCTATTTGCATACATATTTGAACTCCACTGAGCAGAGCATATAACTTTTATAAAACAACTAAGTATTTTCCATTCATTGTTAGAGCATCCATTTTATTATTGTTGTTGTTGTTATGTTTTTTTTTTTAGAGATGAGATTCTACTGTGTTTCCTAGGAGGCCTCGAACGCCTGGCATCATCTGATCCTCCCACTTGAGTAGCTGGTATTGCAGGTGTGGGCCAACGTGCCCAGCATTTTCATTAATCTTATTGCCTTCGCTTTCAGTCTTTGAACATGTTCCTTATTTCATGTTGTTTGCTGACAGATTCAGATTTAGTTATGTTCCTGCCTCCCCCCCATACCTTTATAATTTTTCCTCAGGCCGACTGGTGGCCATAGTTCAATTTCCCACTGTAGGCTTGGTTCACTATTATCATTATAGTAACTATCATTTCATGAGCTCCCTTAACCTAGATTATTCTGTGTCCTGTCTTTTTCAAAATATCACAGCATTTTGCATAGGCTTTTTTTTTTTTTGGAGACAATCTCACTTTTCACCCTTGGTGAGTGCCATGGCCTCATAGCTCACAGCAACCTCAAACTCCTGGGTTGAAGCGATTCTCTTGCTGGGACGATAGTTGCCCACCACAATGCCAGGCTATTTTTTAGAGATGGCATCTCGCTCTGGCTCAGGCTGGTCTTGAACCTGTGAGCTCAGGCAATCCACCCATCTCGGCCTCCCAAGTGCTGGGATTACAGGCATGAGCCATAGCGCCTTGCATAGGCTTTGAAAGTGATAGCCTGTGTCTTCAAAAATGAATGTATCTGGCTTGGCACCTATAGCTCGGCGGCTAGGGTGCTGGCCACATACACCAGTGCTGGTGGGTTCAATCAATTGCTAAACAATGACAACAACAACAAAAAATAGCCAGCGTTGTGGTGGGTGCCTATAGTCCCAGCTACTTGGGAGGCTGAGGTAAGAGAATCGCTTAAGCCCAGGAGTTTGAGGTTGCTGTGAGCTGTGACACTATGGCACTTGACTGAGGGTGACAAAATGAGACTGTCTCAAAAAAAAGAAAAAATGAATCTGTAGGTATCCAGGCGGACTCAATGAATAATTGTGGGAATAATTTTCTTTGGTCTCAAATATGTTTCATTAGGGATCGTTTGCCTCTACAACAGTGGTTCTTAGCCTGTGGGTCGTGACCCACAGGAACTGCATTACAGGGCCACGGCATCTGGAAGGTTGAGAACCACTGCTCTGCAATGTTCATTTTTCAGTCTCCATCCAGAAGAGCGAGTATGGTATGAATATTCAATAAGCCGATATTATGAAGTACACAGCTGGAAACTTGGTTTGATGGATTAACACCAGAGCCCTCCCTAAGCCATTGTCACCGGCCGTGTATATCTTTGGGCAGAATGCTAAGACAGCATTCTCTTTAGGGTAAGTGCAGCTTGACACACAGACCTTTCTGGTGACTCAAGTTCTTCTGCCCACCTCTCGTGTTCTCCTTGAGGAGTCCCTCTTAACCCATTGGCCTTATAGAAGGAAGTGGCTTTGAGTGCTCCTCTACCTCTGTCTCGGCCACAGTTGAAGGGTGGACCGGGTATGTCATCATGGAGAATACTTTCCTTGAAGCAAGACAGGCAAAGAAAGCATCGGTCTTGCCTTAGCCACGTGTGAGATGGAGCCAGCCTGACTCACTTACCTCATCAGAATTCTACCTGTTCACATTCATGCTAACAATCAAAAACTCTGAGACTTCCTTATTTTTTCCTTGCAGATGAGTAATAGCATGTCTGGGCCCGAGGTAAAAAAGTGGCTTTTAAAAATTAGCTGGGTATGTTGTGAGAGGGGCTATTCTTCATCCTCACCTCACCCACACCCCTCAGCCAGATGTCCTCCCTTGGGAGCCCTACAGAGGCGGCTTCATCTCCGCCTGCAGACTGGGCAGACTGTCTCTCACGCCCATGCCATCTCATATTTTGTGCAATTGCTTCAGTTGTTCCAGTCTTCAGCTGTATTGCCGCAGGAGTGATGTTTAGAGACACGGGGGATCATCAAAAATGTTTCTTTCTCTTGGCTCAGTCTTCATTGCTTATGCCTTCAAATGCAATCACCAATTTGTTGTTGTATACGTTGGGGACAAGTTAGGGTTTCTAGTGCTTTTATTGGATAAAGGAAAAACCAATCAGTTATGCAATTTACAATACCCATGAGGGGAAAGCAGACCGATTACTCAGGAGAGGACTAACTCTCCTTGGTATTAAGATCAGACATAGATTTATTCTGTAGAACACAAACAGTTTCATAAAATGAAACGCTGTGTGAGCTAATGGATGATGACCTCCACAGCATCCCTGTGTAGACAAGATGACCACTTCCTCCAGGTTGAGACCTCTAGCTTTTCTTAGGGCCTCATGACCCAACATTAAAACATGGTAACCAACCAGAGGATGTATGTAGCTCAGGTACCCAGCTGTGTATGGGCTGGAGGATTATAGAGTACCTGAAACTGAATGGATGGATAGCTTTTAAGTAATCCCAGCTGAGTGCAATGATTCATGCCAGCAATCCCAACATTTTGGGAGGCTGAGGCAGGAGAATTACTTAAGACCAGGAGCATGAGACTAGACTGAGCATCATAGCAAGACCCCATCTCTAAAAAGAAAAAAATCTTTTTTAATTAGCCAGACATGGTGGGCTATACGTTTAGTCCCAGAAACTTAAGCAGCTGAAGCAGGAGGATTGATTGAGCCCAGGCATTTGAGGTTGCTGTGAGCTATAATGATGCCACTGCACTCTCCCAGACTCTTCTGTCTCCAGAAAATAAACACACATGCAAACAAACAAATAATCCCCTCTCAGATAGATGTTGTAGAGCATGAGATTGAGACTGGGCTTTTAACAAGTAGCAAGAGTTCATATTTTCTATTTGGTCAGTCTTACAGGAATGGTAAAAAAGACAAGTCAGTTAGAGATAGGAATGGTGAAAAAATATGATGATATGAAATGGTCAATTATATGGCCGTTAAACATGATGCTTAGGACATATTTTAATGATACAAAAGATTTCTCAAACTATAGTAATAAGTAAATAAGGTAGGATACAAAACTATAATATATGATCTTAACAATGTTCGATATATATATATAGCAAGATACCAATGTTTGAGATATATATACACATATACATATATACAAATGTGTATATATGTGCAAGATACAAACTTTTGGTTTTACTCAATAGATTTTTTTTGAGACAGTATCTTACTCTGTTGCCTGAGCTAGAGTACAGTGGTGTCATCATAGCTCTCTGTAACCTCAAACTCCTGGGCTCAAGCAATCCTCCTGCTTCAGCGTCCCAAGTAGCAGTGAATACAGGTGTACAGCACCACACCTGGCTAATTTTATTTTATTTTTTCTATAGAGATGGGTTCTATGCTATTGCCCAGGCTGGTCTCAAACTCCTGGCCTCAAGTGATCCTCCTACCTTGGCCTTCTGAAGTACTAGGGGTGAGTCGCTACATCCAGCCAGAATCTATTTTTATTTTTTTCCCTTTCATTTACTGAAATAGAAGGATAAAGGACACTTTCTGGATGGGTTGAAATAGCTTAGAAAGAGGTACCGGTTTTGAGTTACTAATTGTTTGGGTCCTGGGTGTGATTGGCCATCAGACCAAGGGGAAAGAGAAAAAACCATCACCACCAGGTTTTGATTGGATTGGATCAGAGCGTAGGGGTTGATGTGAGGAGACATAAAGACCATGTGGGGAAAATGAGTAGAGAAAGGCAGCCATGTACAGGATTTTCAGAGGGGCCTTCAGAAGTCTGAAAAGATGATCCCTGAAGTTGTCCGTGGAGAGAGAGGGCCCAGTGCTAAGAGACTCCCAGAGGAGGCTTGGTGTACTCGCCCCTACCAGACAGACCCGCACTTGAATGACAACATCCTCATTACTAACTCCCCAGATCTACACCAGTCTGTTTTCACATGGAGGGGGCCTTGCTGCATCCTGCACTTGTATTAAAGTGATGATTGCCTCACTACAAGATGCTGCTGGGTCCCTCATTCATTACCTGGTGTGAGCATCCTTCTTTACCAGGCCCCAGAACACCAAATGACACAACAGAGATGATAAAGGGAACCCCTTTATACTAAGTTTCCCCAAAAATAAGACCTACCCCCCAAATAAGCCCTAGCAGAATTTTTATGCATTTGTTAAATATAAACCCTATCCCGATAATAAGACCTAGTGCATAGCCACACCATACATTTCAGTGCAGAGAGGAAGACATCCCATGAAAATAAGCCCTAGTGTGTCTTCTTGAGAAAAAATAAATATAAGACAGTGTCTTATTTTCAGGGAAACACGGTATTTAGGGGTAAGAGGTTGAACTAGCAGTGTGCGTGTGTGTGTCACACACAATATTAGAAGAAATTCTATCTACTTCAAGGACCCCACCTCCCCCTCTCATACCTGCTCCTTAAATGAGTTTGCCCCAAATCCATTCTCGGTCCTTTCTTTTCATTCTAAATACTCTCCTTGGGCTATTTCAGCTTCTACACGAATTCTGTTATGCATTAAATTGCAAATCTCCGTTGTGAATCCCTTAACTTACAGTCTAATAACATCTGGAAGTTTCCACACAAAAAGCACATCAAATTTCTCATCTACAAGCTTTTTATCTTTATCTTTGTTTGTGTTTCTTATTCCCTAAATCCTTGACAAATATTATTCCATAATAAGAAAGAGGGTCCTGAGAAGGAGAAAGAAATCAGCCCCCGTATTAGGTATATTACGGGCGTGTCTTCACTTATCCTCATAAGTACTCTACGAGGCAGGTATAATCATTCCTATTTATAGATGAGGAAAGCAGGGCTTAGAGCAGGTAAGTAAGTTGTGCAAGTATAAACAGCCTGGAAGTACAATGACTAAACTTTAAAATCAGGCCTGTCTATTTCCCTAAGAAAAGAAGATTGATAGTTTCCTGCTGGGGAACCCAACTTCTTATTCCCAGGATGTGGAATCACCAGGAAATAACCAGTTCTTCCCTCAGGACAGGCTATGAGATGGATGACATGTTTGCTAAGTCACAATCACTTTTTTTTTTTAACCTAAATTTTATTTTAGAATCCTGAGTAGGCTGGATGCTGTTGCTCACAACTATAATTGAAGTAATAGGGGAGGTTGAGGGGGGGGGAGGTTGTGTCAGCCCGGAAGTTGCAGACTAATCTGGGCAACACAGTGAGACTCCATCTCTTAAAAAAAAATAAGAAAAACTACCTCAGTGTGGTGGCACGCTTCTGTAGTCCCAGGTACTCGGGAGGCTGAGGCAGGAGAATTGCTTGAGCTCAGGAATTAAAGGTTGCAGCAAACTATGATTGCCACTGTACCCCAGCCTGGATGACAGAGCAAGACATTGTCTCTTAAAAAAAAAAAAAAAGAAGAAAGAAAAGAAAGCCTTTTGGCTGGAGACATGATCTAGTATTTCACCGGAATGATGAAATGAGTGAGGTTCGTATGGGAAGAGGAGAGACACCTGATACTTGCTCTCTAGGCCTTTTAGGAAATGTGGAGTTGTTCCTTTGGCCACATACGTGCGAATCTACAAGGAAGGAGGTATTGTAGACATCAAGGGAATGGGTGCTGTTCAAAAAAGTATGCCACACACATGTTACCATGCCAAAACTGGAAGACTCTACAGCGTTACCCAGCATGCTGTTGGCCTTATTTTAAACAAACAAGGGCAAGATTCTTGCCAAGAGGATTAATGTTTGTATTGAGCGTATTAAGCACTCTAAGAGCCAAGATAGTTTCCTAAAATAGTGAAGGAAAATGACCAGAAAAAGAAGGAAGCCAAAGAGAAAGGTACCCCGATTCAACTGAAGCACCAGCCTGCTTCACCCAGAGCCGCTCACTTTGTGAGAACCAGTGGAAAGGAGCCTGAGCTGCTGGAACCCACTCCCTATGAATTCACGGCATAATAGGCATAGCAAGCCTTGTGACAACCAATAGAAAGGACCCTGAGCTTCTGGAATGTATTCCTTATGAATTCACAGCATAATAGGTATAAAAAATAAAAGGCTACTGGGGAAAAAAAAAAAA
>NW_003852452.1:10519732-10521177 GCF_000181295.1 Otolemur garnettii
GGGGGGGGGGCCCGGAGTTGGAGGTTGCTGTGAGTTGTGACGCCATGGCACTCTACCCAGGGCGATAAAATGAGACTCTGTCTCAAAAAAAAAAAAAAGCTGTGACCATTTAGCTTTATATACTCTCTAACATTACTTGAGACCGCAGCCTGTTTGGCAAAAAGTTACACCATAGGATTCACATCTTGCTGATTTCAAAATTACTACAAAGTAACAGTAGCAAGACATTGTGGTGATGACCTAAAAGTAATACAATAGTTTGAATGCTTGTGTCTCTCCAAAATTCATGTTGGAAATTAGTCCCCAGTGCAAGACTTTAAGAGGTGAGGCCTTTAGGTGGTAGGACTATCTGCCCTCCTGGATGGGATGAGTGCCTTAGAAAGGGCTGTAGAGAGTGAGCTAGGCATTTCCCCCCTTCTACGCTTCTGCCATGTGAGGAAACAGCAAGACGGTGCCATCTTGGAAGCAGAGCGCAGCCCTCAATAGACACTGGATCTGCTGGCACCTTAGTTTTGCCTTCCAGCCTCCAGAACTGTGAGGAAATAAACATCTGCTCATTATAAATTACCCAGTTTGGGGTGTTTTGTTATAGCAACCTGGACAAACTAAGGAAACATAAAAACCACTAGCATAGAATCAAGAATCTAGAAACAAAACCCTGTCTATGGTCGACTGACTTTTGACAAGAGTGTCAAGATCATCCGATTAGGAAAGAAGAGCCTCTCAACAAATGGTGCTGGCAAAAGACAAAATTGTACCATTACCTCATATAATATAAAAAAAATTAATTCCAAATTGATCAGAAACCTAAATGTAAGAGCACAAACTACAAAAACTCTTAAAATAAAACACAAGTTGAATATTAGGCAATGCATTTTCTAATATGACACCAAAAGGATAAACAACAAAAGAAAAAACAGACCAGGTGAGGTGCGTTTAATCCTAGCACTTCGGGAGGCTGGGCAGGAGGACTGCTTGAGGCCAAGAGTTCGAGACCGGCCTTTACTATAGAAAAAGTAGTCTGGTGTGTGGTGTACACATGTAGCTCCAGCTACTTGGAAGGCTGAGGCAGGAGGATTGCTCAAGCCCAGGAGGTTTCCAAGGATACGGAGGAAATAGCCCCTTCATACACAGGTGCTGGGAATGTAGATTGGTTCAGCCACTTTAGAAAACAATCAGGAAGTTCTTCAAGATGTTACACTTTTGAGTTAACACATTACACAGCAATTCCATTCCTGTAATACCCCAGAGAAATGAAAACGTATGTCTATACAAAAACTTGTACATAATGTTTATGGCAGCATGAGTCATCAGAGCCAAAAGGTGGACTAACCCAAGTATCCATAAACTGGTAAATGGATAAAAAGGTGGTCTAGGCTCGGCACCTGTGGCTCAAGTGGCTAAGGCGCCAGCCACATACACCTAAGGTGGCGGGTTCAAATCCA
>NW_003852452.1:10521197-10522308 GCF_000181295.1 Otolemur garnettii
GGGTGTTGTGGCAGGCATCTGTGGTCCCAGCTACTTGGGAGGCTGAGGCAGGAGACTCGCTTGAGCCCAGGAGTTGGAGGATGCTGTGAGCTGTGATTTCACAGCACTCTACTCAGGAGGATAGCTTGAGGCTCCGTCTCAAAAAAAAAAGGTGGTCTGTGCATTTTTATACAAGAATAGTAAAGTGAATTAAGTCTCTTAAAAAAAAAAAGATGGTATATCCATACAGTGGAATATTGTTCAGCTATAAAAAGAAAAATAGTACTGATACAACATGAATAAATCTTGAAAACATTAGCTAAGGGAAAAACTAGGCACAAAAGACTACATATTATATAATTTTTAACACATCAGTACAAAATATTAAAATTAAAGAAAACTGTACAGATAGAAAATAGTTTAGCATTTCCTTAGGACTGAAGGAATGGGGTGGGATGAGAGATGATAGCTAAAAAGTATGGGTTATAAAATGTTCTAAAAGTAGGGCGGCACCTGTGGCTCAAGGAGTAGGGTGCCAGCCCCATATCTGCAAAAAAAAAAAAAGAACGTTCTAAAATTGACTAGTAGCCGGGTGCAATGGTTCAAATCTGTAATCTCAGACCTCTGGCAGGGCAAGATGGGTGGATTGCTTGAGCTCAGGAGTTTGAGACCCCATCTCTACTAAAAATAGAAAAAATAATCCAGGCTTTGGGGCAGGTGCCTGTGGTCCTTCCCAGCTACTCAGGAGGCTGAAGCGAGAGGATTGCTTGAGCTCAGGAGTTTGAGGTTGCTGTGAGCTATGACACCACAGCACCCTACCCAGGGCCATAGAGTGAGACTCTGTCTCAAAAAGAAAAAAGAAAGAAAGAAAGAAAAATTGATTTGTGATGGTTGCACAATAAAAAACCATTCAGTTATATATTTTAAATGGGTGAATTCTATGGTATGTCAACTACATCTTAATAAAGTCATGTAAAAAGTGACCAGAATATGGGAGGCGCCTGTGGCTCAGTGAGTAAGGCGCCGGCCCCATATACCGAGGGTGGCGGGTTCAAACCCAGCCCCGGCCAAACTGCAACAAAAAATAGCTGGGCGTTGTGGCGGGCGCCTGTAGTCCCAGCTACTTGGGAGG
>NW_003852452.1:10522444-10525312 GCF_000181295.1 Otolemur garnettii
AAAAAAAAAAAAAAAGTGACCAGAATAGATGATCTCTGATGTTGCTCTCAGCCTTAGATTCCCCCTGCACTCAGGATGCAGGAGGAAGGACTGAACTGATTTTCTCAAGCTCTTTATTTCATCTAATTGAAAAAATAAATCACCCTACATGGGTGTCCAGTTTGGAACCTCAAGGCTGGTTATCCCATCAGTCCTCCCATCACAGTTAAGGACCCAGGCAGGATCCTTCTGTCTTGTTATTCAATCTACACATCATTCATTATGAGAATTATTTCATGGGCCAGTTTGGCTCTTGGAGCTCCAGCTAGTCTGTCTGCATTCCAGACAGCAAGAAAGAAGAAGGGGAGAGGGGGGCATACCTCCTCTCACTCACTGGGAATTGTACACACTACATCCGTTTAAACCCAGTTAGCCAGATCCTGGTCATAGGGCAACTTACTTAACTTACTAACTTAAGTAAGTGTCCATGTTTATTACATGAATATGTCCAAAGCAAGAAATTGGGGGTTTGGTTACTATGGAAGGAGAAGAGAAGAGATGTTGAGAGACACCTAGCAAGGTGCCACACACTATGATTTAACTCATCAGCTGCTTTCTGTTTTCTGTTGCTTATAAAAGTTGCTTACCTGAAACTGGGTAATCGATAAAGAAAAATAGCTTATTTCTTACAGTTATGGAGACTGAGAAGTGTGAGGTCAATGGGCTGCATCTGTAAGAGCCTTCTTGCTAGTGGAGACTGCAGAGTTCTGGGGCTGAACAGGGCATCACATGATGGGGGGGCTCAGTGAGCTAGCTCAGGTCTCTCTTCCTCTTTTTATAAAGCCACTAATGTCATTTCCATAATGCCCCATTAGTCTTCTGATCCATTAATTCATGAATGCATTAATTTAGGCAAAGCTCTCATGGCTTTAACCACCTCTTAAAGGCCCCACCTCTCAATACTGCCACATTGGGGATTATATGTCAACATGAGTCTTGGGGAGATAAATATTCAAACCATAGCGATGGTTTCCTTTAATTTCCTTGTCTCCTAGTTCTCTTGGAAGCTCACTGACAGAACCCCAATTCTGGATCAATATAATTACTTACCATTTCTACTCTTTTTTTTTTTTTTTTTGAAAAAAAGCCCCAAGCTGTCCCCCTGGGTAGAGTGCTGTGGCATCACAGCTCACAGCAACCTTCAACTCCTGGGCTCAAGTGAGTCTCCTGCCTCAGCCTCCCAAGTAGCTGGGACCACAGGCGCCTGCCACAATGCCTGGCTATTTTTTGGTTGCAGTCATTATTGTTGTTTGGTAGGCCCGGGCTGGATTTGAACCCACCACCTTAGGTGTATGTGGCTGGCACCTTAGCAGCTTGAGCCACAGGCCCTGAGCCTCCATTTCTACTCTTATACTTGATCCTCTCAAAAAAGGTACACAACTCTGTGGCTTTTAGGACCTCTATAAATTCATGGTTTTTAAACTTCTGCTGGGCTTCTGACTCAACTGATGACAAATATTTATTCAAAGCAATCTTTACATTCTTTGATTCATAGCATCTTGTAAGACCTTGGATGCATTTATCACTTTAGATGCTAGCATATAGTTTTGACTACAAAAGTGGTCCTCAAAATAAGATTAATAGAAGGAAGAGGAATTGGTATTCTGAAACAGGTGACTCAGTACATTGCCTCAGATCAAGAAAATCAAGTCTGGTCAGAAGACAAATTCTAAAGAGATAATAGCTGGTGCTCAGAATTTTTTAGTCTTCTTTTCAAGAAAGAATAATATCAGCCTGTGTGCTATGATGTGCTACAAATTCTTTCAGTTGTTTCTAGCCAAAAAAGAAAGAAGATGGATTTAATATTGAAGAAATGGGATTGATGATATGAGATTGCCCCTGAATAAGTAAATACCGATGACAAAAATGGGATCCTTAAGGCTTTGAACGGGAGCATGATTTAGAAAGCAAAATAAAAAACCGATGGGAAAATGCCATCTCAACTTAGACTGAGCACTTGGAGACTGCAGTCCTTTCTAGTGGGAAGATGACAGGGATGCATCTGTGACTACAAAACAATCTGAACAGTCATGACCTGTTGGCCACTGAGTTTGGACATGTAAAGGGGGGGGGGAAGAGAAGCTATTTGGCTGTCCCTCCCCCCCACCTGCCCCGTACAAAATGCTCTTGCTTTTATTAATTAGCAACTTACAAGAGAAGAGTCAAAAGACAGATAAGGTAGCAGAGCTGGGAGAGCTCCCTGGTCAAACATGAAGGAACAGGGACACACAGGGCTCAGGAAGCCATCTGAGCAGAGGGAGGCAGCAATCTCAGAAGTGGGCCCCACAATCTGGGTAGGGGCAGCTGCTGTGAGTGCTGGGATCTAGGCAGCGTGGAGCATGGAGATCAAATTCTGGGCCCAGAAGTCACTGGAGGGGAAGCCACACCCCTGAGGGTAGACCTGCAGGTGTTAGTGTGGGAGGTGCTTGCTCTTCAAGAGCAGATTTCCTACTAGTCATTCACAGCAGGGCACCCCAACACACCACAGATGCGCCTTCTCATTGCATGTGCTCCCTTCCATCATTTCTGGGGCCATGGAGTTGTCTGCTCAACTATTTCCACACCTGAAACTTCTATTTATGCTTCAGTCCACTTCAGTCTGGTTTCTGCCTTCTCTGTTCCATACAAACTACCCTTGATAAGATACGCACTTTCATGTTGCTAAATCCAGTGACATTTTGTGTCCTCATCTTATCTGGCCTTGACCTCTTGGTAGTATTGACTTGCAGTGATGACATCGTAACTCAATGCAAACTTGATCCTCTTGCTTCAGCCTCCCAAGTAGCTGGGACCATAGGTACATGCCACGCCTGGCTAATTTCTTTTTTT
>NW_003852452.1:10526587-10528089 GCF_000181295.1 Otolemur garnettii
TGAGAGTTTTACCCCACTCCCCATTCCACTCCTCCCCAATGTAACTTTTTTTTTTTTTTTGAGACAGTATCTCACTCTGTTACCCTGGATAGAGTGTCATGGCATCATATCTCACAGCAACCTCAAATTCTTGGGCTTCAAGCAATCCTCCTGCCTCAGCCTCCCAAGTAGCTGTTACTACAGGTGCCCACCACAATGCCTGGCTAGTTTTTCTATTTCTTAATTTTTATAAATTATTATTTTTTAATTTCAGATTAATATGAGTTTACAAACAATTAGGTTACAATGTTTGCATCTATTAGGTAAAGTCCCTGTTGTAGTTGTGCCCTTCCCTAGGAGGTGTGCCATGTACTCTTACATTGTGGTCATTAGGTGAGAGCCCAGCAATCCTCCTTCTTCCTCCCTCTCCCCTCCCTCGGTTTTCTATTTTTAGTAGAGGTGGGAGCTTCCTCTTGTTCAGGCTGGTCTCAAACCCCTGAGCTCAAGTAATCTACCTGCCTCAGCCTACCAGACTGCTGGGATTACAGGCATGAGCCACAGCACCCGGCTGTGATATTCTTAAAATACAAATAAAATCGTTTAATTTCCCAACTCGTGGATAACCAAAGGCTTCCCAGTTCCTGAGAATAAAACCCAAATTCCTCATTCTGACTGGCAAGGCACCCCAATCCTTATCTGTCTTCCGGTGATGCCTATCTTCCTGGTATAGTCTTGGGCTACCTCCATTTTACTTATTAACCCCGGCTTCTTTGATTTTTATTCTTTGCACTGACCATGTTCCTTACTGCCTTAGGTTTTTGTACATATTGTTTCCTTTACCTAAAAGCTCTTTCCCCACATTTTGCAGATGTAACTCCTTATTTCTTAGATAACTGCATAAATATAACTTTTTTTTTTTTTTTGAGCCAGAGTCTCACTTTGTCACCTTTGGAAGAGTACCATGGTGCCACAGCTCACAGCAACCTCAAACTCTTGGGCTCAAGTGATTCTTTTGCCTCAGCCTCCAGAGTAGTTGGAACTACAGGAGCCCACCACAACGCCCAGCTATTTTTTTTGTTGTAGTTGTCATTGTTGTTTAGCAGGCTTGGGCTGGGTTCAAACCCATCAGCCCTGGTGTATGTGGCCAGTGCCATAACCACTGAGCTACGGGCACCGAGCCTATTCTCAACACTTTCATTAGATTAAATTATTATCCTCACTTTAAGGACGAGGCAACTAAGAAACACACAGCTAGAAAGTGGCACAGTTGGATTTGATCCAAGAAGATGAGCTTGTACTCTTCTTTTTTCTTTTTTTTAAGACAGCATCTCACTCTGTTGCCCTGGTAGAGTGCCCTAGTATATAGTTCATAGCAACAACAAACTCCTGGGCTCAAGCAATCCTCTTGCCTCAGCCTCCTGAGTAGCTGGGATTACATGTTCCCACCACAGTGCCTAGCTAATTTTCCTATTTTTGTAGAGATGAGGTCTCATTCTTGCTTAGGCTGGTCTTAAACTCTTTCT
>NW_003852452.1:10528513-10530957 GCF_000181295.1 Otolemur garnettii
CCATACCTAGCCTAAGTTTACCTTCTTTAAGTTAAATACCACCATGCATAGGATCAAAGTTGAACTAAACAAAATCTTAAAGTATTAGTGTAGATCTATGGTCTCCAACACCTGGGCCATGAACGGGTACCAGTCTGGCCTGTTAGAAACTGGGGCACAGGGGTGCCTTCCCCACCCTTCTATGGAAAAATTCTATTCTATAAAACTGGTCTCTGGTGCCAAAGAGGGTCTGTTAGGAACCTGTTAGGAACTGGGCCAAACAGGAGAGCTAGCAAAGTTTTACCTGTATTTATAGCTGCTCCCCATGGCTCACATCACCGCCTGAGCTCCACCTCCTGCCCCATCCCTACACCCCTATCTGTGGAAGAATTGTTTTCCATGAAACCAGTCCCTGATTGCAAAAAGTTTGGAAATTGCTGATGTAGAGTACAGGGTTAACAAAAATGTACCAATGAGAAAGACGGGGCAGGATAGAGTACAGGGACTGGGCCACAATGGAAACTTAGAAAAAAGGAATGGGGTGGCGCCTGTGGCTCAAAAGGGTAGGGCACCGGCCCCATATGCCATAGGTGGCAGGTTCAAACCCAGCCCTGGCCAAAACTGCAAAAATAAATAAAGTCTAAAAAAAAAAAAAAGAAAAAAGGAAATGACAGAGGTAAACTCTACTTTTAGTTCTAGCCAAGGAGAGGGAGACCCAGGCAGCCTAGTCCAACTACTATGATTCCTTGGAAGGACTATGCTTACAGTCTGTGGAGCGAGGAACCTCCAGGCACATATTGGGAGGAAAGCAGGTTAGCTACCTGCAATTATAGGTTTCATTTCTTTTCTCTTCAGTGGTTTCTGATCATATCATGGTGATAGAAGGCGGGTCCACAGGAGTACCCAGGAGGGGTTTCCCACTCGGAGATTGAGATTAAGGAAACACAGAAGGAATGATGTAGTTATTATCATCCTGCTTCTTTATGAGACTGGAATTCATGGTGGCTGCACTGCACGTTTTGAGTGGTTTCTCCTTTTATTTATTTACTTTTAGATCATCCAATCACAGGAAAATATCCTGGGTCGTTTTTAGGTCAGATAATCACATGACGATCTTCTCTTGTGCTCATCAGCATTTGGATGGAATCATTTTTGTCCATTTTCTGAAGCAATAAAAAAGCATATCCAGAGAGCCCGTTTATGGAAACTTTATAAAGGGCATTGTCTTATGTGAATATTCCTTCCAAACCATCCGGGATCATCTTTTTTTCTTTACCTTGTACACAGGGATGGGAGAGCTGGGTCCTGCTTTCTAACTCAGAAAACCCTTATGTGTAGAATACTCGACCGCTGACAACTGCTCCGGAGTAAGCGCCACCCAGGAGGAGCCAGGAAAGGAACTGGGGAGAACCAGTGATCTCCGGGGTCCCACAACCTCGTGGCTCCTCAGAACTTGTCTTCCTTTCTTCTTGATGGTTCTCAACTCTGATCGCTTCTCTGTTCTTTCTTTTCTTTCACTCTGACTTTGCTTTCATCTCCTTTAGTGACTCCTGGTCCTCATTCTTCATGTTGACTAATGCGATTATCTTAGGAGAATAGAATATTTAGTTGCTGGGTTTGCATTAGTAATGAGTGAGGATGAAGCCAACATAATGATTCAGTCTGGGGCTCCGCAATTATGATTCAAATTTTGACTCCATCACTTAAGAGTTGTCTGACTTTGGGCAAATCATCCAACCTCCCCGTGCCTTTCTTGCACCACCTGTAAATCAGGATATTTCCCACCTCGAAGGCTCATTGTTAGGATCGATGGGAATGCATGTAACTTACACAAGAGCGTGCTTGGTACTTGGTCTCAAGAACTCTCAGCTGTTATTATTTAAACATGCCTGTTGTAGAGTATTGCTGATACCTTCTAAAGGGAATTTCATGCAGTTTTTCCGCAGAAGAAGGTGCTTTGATGGAAAAACTATTGGGAGAAAAAATACAGAACTGGTTTACTGGATGCATGCATTACAAAGACAATTTTCTGGGTTGATAGTGATCTTGTGATCACTACCTGGGCGAGGGCGAGCAATAGTCTTAGGGGAGAGGAATGTTATGTGGTGAGGGTGTTCGGAGAGAGGCGGGGAGCAAGAGGGAGGGGTGAGGAGGGGGCCTTAGGGCGCATCTGGAAGGCTTAGGAACCTTGCGTCCTTTCATGTTGCAGGTGGTCCGGAAAGGCTGCTGCGCGCCCCGGGGCGAGGAGGATGCTCCGGTCCCGAACCGGGGTAGTTCTGTTTGCTTTTCTCTGCAGAAGGCGCCGGTTCCAGGCAGTTTCCTGAGCTTTGGCTCTCGTCGCAGCGAGAGAGCTGGAGCGCACGCCTCTCTCGGGGGCTTCGACGTCCCCTATACAAAGCCCTGGGAGGAGCCCCCGCCCCGGGCGAACAGGGCGGGGCGTCGGTCCCTCCCCGCGCGGCCCCCGG
>NW_003852452.1:10531949-10540135 GCF_000181295.1 Otolemur garnettii
ATGTTTTGATTAAGAAGTCGGGTAAGATGCGATTGAAAGGACCGTTTTTCATCTTAGGGCCCTTTGTTGATTAGAGAAGATTGAAAGACTCTATTGTTTTCCCCCAAGAGAAAAACTGCCCAAGAAATGAATGTATAAGCAGGAATTTGGAAGGCAGTGGCTGTTCAGCCTGGTGGGGGAAGGAGATTCGTAAGGATCTTCAAGTATCAGCACTTCAAGGCGACTTTCAACTGGGTTGGAATGTGTAAATCAAACTTATTGAAACTCCTGTTATTTCAGACTCAGGTTTCAGTGACAGTCCCATAATTCACAAAGGTTTCGTGCCGAGGACCCATAATTGAGGATGTAGATTCGGTGGTCCCTCAGCTTCCTGCTGAATGTTCCACTCTTTGGTCAGAGAGGGAACCCTCACCAATCCCATTTGACAAAGGCTGGGCAATCTTCAAATCTCCTTGGCCCTAGTCATTCCTGTCATGGAGGAGCTACAGGAGAAAAACAACTTTGCTGGGTGATCCCACTGTCTTGATCTCACCTCTGAGCTAGGCTGGGCCATGCCCAAGTCTTATGAGGTCACCCTGACCAGGAAAAATGGAACTCACCTACACATGGTGTAAAAGAATGGTACATATCAAATATGAGGCTCCCCTGTTCAAATGAGTCTCTTCTGGTTAAAATGACTGTATTTATAAAACAAGAATGTCACTCACGGGCCATCTATAACATTTGTCCTCTTTAGCCTTTTGGTATTTGGCTTCTTTTAAAGCCTGTCTGATGTATTGGAAGAAAACAATGAAATGTGGTTTGATTTCCTATCAAGTGCTCTTAGGAACATATATATTGTTTAAGGAACTTAAGTTTGTTTTACCAGATTCTTGAGGCACTAAGGTAGCAAGTAGCCAGTTGTAAAATTGAATGTACAGGTATATCTACACTGCTTTTCTATGTGGCAAGTCTTTAATTTTAGGTACATATTGGCATTTTAAAAGTCAGTTTTCATTTGGTGTGGAGTATTACCAAAAATCTTTTCTTTATAATGTAAGTTTGGGGGGGGGTCTTGTCTTATGTTCTTATAGTTAAAAGATATTTATACGTATCTGATCAACGTGCCTTCTAACTTAGTATATAATAGGAAAATATTTATATTTTCTCATATGTCTTTATTTGGATGCCCAACTACCAAAGAATAAATAGAGTGCATATGATTAAAAATTCCGACTAGGAGTCTGATTTTTTTTTTATTGGGATATAAATTTCTAGTTTATGTTTTACTTCCACGGTATGTATTTGGTCTTAACAGCAGCTAGACGAGTTTGTATTTTCCAACTTAGATTAAGTCTCGTGCTGACATGTTTAAATGCAGTGGTGCTAAACCTTGGGAAGTGAGAAAGAGGATGGTGACTGTAATTCTCGGAGACGTTTTGATGTTGTCTACATCTGTCGACACTGCTTTGCCAAGACAGGGAAGTGCAGACCGGGCAGTGGTCAGCCATTGCCCTCTTGATAAAGAAGATGCACTTAATTTCATGAAATATAACTGTTCACTGACCTTCCTGCTTGATTTAAACAACTCTTACAGGGGTATTTCTGTGTCATTGCACTTACCTTGCATTGTAAACCTTAATGCATTTGGTTTTTTTTTGCCATGAGCTTGCAGGACAACGAATCTGTCTTAATTAACTTTGCATCCAAAGTCTTTAACACAAAGTGGGCATAAAATAATACTTTGTGAAAGAATCAATTTGTACTGGAAGTTACACCTTTATGAAGGATTTACCTGTCAAAATTGGTTCGTGTCAGAGAAAGACTAAGGAAATTAAGAAGGATAATAAGTGACTAACATTAAAAAAAACTACCTATGTTAATTTCACTAGCCATAATGAAGAACATGGAAACAACGTTATATAGGAATAATGTAACAGTGGTTTCTTAATGCAGACTAATGCAAATACCGATGATATTTTTTTCTATAAAAACTTAAAGCATGTTTTGTTCTGTATAGCAGGAGGTTAATAAAAATTTATCGGGTTTGTTTATGCCAAAGGTATGAAGGAAAATAATTTTCAGGATTTTTTTTTTTTGTTATTGTTAGTTACTTGAGAAATCAGGATTGTTTTTATGAAATGCTATTTGTTCATACACTGTATTCATTTTGGGTTGCATTTAGGATAAAGAAAACTCAATTTAAGGTTCCTAATAAACTGGCTTACACAGTTATATAAAAATGTACCTTACGGTAATAAGCCTAAGATACATTTTTATAAAATAAATGAAATAATAAAATAAATCATTAAAGTAATAAAATAATCATTATACTTGATTATTCGATAGTGAAACCTGTTATTTTTATTCTTTAAATATAGTATTCATTTGGGAGTATTGCTTTTATAAGCTACATCACTTTCAAGTAACTTTTCCTGTTTGAAAAGAAAATCCAAAACAGTTATGCAAACTGAGGTTATCCGAGGAAATATCATATGGAAGTCATTTTTGAAAAACATGTTTTGTGAGTGCTTTGATTTTTCAAATGGAAGTTTTATCAGGTCTCTATAATAAGTGATATTGTTACATTAATGAAGCCAAAGAAATCTTTGACTTAGTTGTAGTCTCTCTCCACAAACAGGATTCATTTAAAAATAATTGGTCCAGTTTATGGGAACGTCAACACAAAACTATAGCACTAAGTCCAAGTTGAACATGAGTAATTTGCATCGTAGGGACATGGCTCAGTCTGTACAGGTCCTTTGGTTTTCTAGACTCAGCACTTAACAGTGTTGGCACTGTCCTGCCCAGGTTAAGTACTGACTGCTGTGACAGTAATGCAAGTGAGCAGTAGTGCCTGACGGTGTCGGAAATCAAGGAGAAGAATTAATTCATTTTTTTTCCTAGTTACTTCTTCTCTTCACCTGAGTGCTTTTTGGCCTGTCCTGATAACTGTTCAGCGCTCTGCCCGTGTCTAGTTGCCCGGACTGCTGTAATACTGTTCACAAAAGAATATACTTGAAAGAAAACTAGCAAGGGTCTGAAAAAAGGATGACCTCTGACATCATCATAGGAGTCTCCTTTTCATTATATTATACTGTGGGTAGGCGGACAAAGCAACATGGCCACTAGAATACTTGCGCCGGGGTTTATGATTTCACAAATAAGCTTTCTTTTCAGTGCCCAGAGAGGCACCCTTGGCCAGTCATGTTCACCCTGCGGACCACACGGAGGTGTGCAAGTCAGTGCTAAGTGTCTGTCCCTCGGGGCCAAAATAGTGTTTGAAGAATCAGAGTCATGGCTCCAACATAACTTGACAACTAATGATATAATGTATAAAAATACCCGACATTTTAAATGTGAGGTTTTTTTTTTTTTAACTTAACTGAATGGTTGAAATTCAAACTGTGGTGAAAGTTTAAAAAGCTCTCCTTAGGAAAGGAATGATTCAGCATTACTGAAAACATACCCGTGCAACAGCTTTGAAAAAGTTTTACAGCTTGGTGACAGCAGGCTGCATCCTGAGAATGTTCAACTCATTTTCTCAACCCTGACACCAAGGACGGTCACCAGTTGCTGAAGAAGCGCTTTTTGGGCTTTTAGAGCCAACTTTATGCTTTTTCATTCAAGGAATAAATATTTAGGCTCAGCGCCCTTAGTACAGTGGTTACAGTGCTGGCCACATGCACCGAGGCTGGTGGGTTTGAACCCGGCCAGGGCCTGCTAAACAACAATGACAACTGCAACAACAGTAACAATAACAACAAAAAAATAGCCAGGTGTTGTGGCAGGTGCCTGTAGTCCCAGCTACTTGGGAGGCTAAAGCAAGAGAATCATTTAAGCCCAAGAGTTTGAGGTTCCTGTGAGCTGTGGTGCCATGGCACTCTACCAAGGGTGACATAGTGAGACTTTGTCTCAAAAAAAAATATATTTACTTGTACAGTGTTTTAGAGATTGTCACAATGGGGACTTGATGAAAGCCGTTTAAATTGCCTGGCTTTGACTTGGTAATGGCTCATGCTTATAATCCCAGCACTTTGGGAGGCTGAAATGGGAGGACCACTTGAGGCCAGGAGTTCAAGACCAGCCTGGGCAAATAGTGAGACCCTGTCTCAGAAAGAAAAAAAAAAAATTAACTGGGCATGTTGGCATGTACCTGTAATCAGGAGGCTGAGGTGGGAGAATCACTTGAGCCTGGGAATTTAAAGCGGCAGTGCACTAAGATTGTACAGCTGCATTCCAGCCTCGGCAATATAGTGAGACCTTGTTGGAAGAAATAAAAAGAATTATCTGGATTCATCTTTAAACAGAATTAGTTTTTTTCTTACAGGCTTAGAAAGACTTTTAGCTTCTATTATATCCATAAATTTTAAATCATGAAATCTTATGGGGGTAACCCAGATTTATTTTTGTGAATAAACATGAAGAGAAAGTTAATATTTAATTGATTTACCTACACTATGATTTTAACTTCTTTCATTATTTGTTTGTTTGATTGATTGATTGATTGTGGCAGGAAGTGATCATCTTATCTCAGCCTCCCGAGTAGCTGGGACTACAGGTACATACCACCAGGTCAGGCTAATTGTTCTATTTTTTTTTTTGTAGAGATGGGGTCTCATTCTTGCTCAGGCAAGTCTTGAACTTCTGGCCTCAAGCTATCCTCTTACCATGCCGAGCTGATTTTTCTACTTTTAGTAGAGATAGGGGTCACTCTCTTGCTCAGGTTGGTCTCAAACTTCTATGCTCAAGGGATCTTGCTGCTTCGGCCTCCCAAATGCTAGGATTATAGGTATGAGCCACAGTACCTGGCCTTCTCTCATTATTTTTAAGGTAGAAATTTTTACATATAATACCTCTTTCTTTTTTTGGCCGGGGCTGGGTTTGAACCCATCATCTCCGGCATATGGGGCCTGCGCCCTACTCCTTTCAGCTACAGGCTCCGCCCTATAATACCTCATTTGTTATCAAATTAATTTAAAAATGTAAAATTTATTAATATGTACTCTTTTAGAAACTGTCTACAAAAATCCTCAACAAATAAACAGAATGGCTTTCTTCTTTTTCTTTCTTTCTTTTTTTTTTTTTTTTAAGACATAATCTCACTCTGTTCCCTAGGCTAGAGAGCTGTGGGATCACCCTAGCTCACAGCAATCTCAAATTTCTGGGTTCAAGTGACCCTTCTGCCTCAGCCTCCCAAGTAGCTGGGACTATAGGTGCCACGTTCCTCCTGCCTCCCCAAGCATCTGGGACTACAGGTGCCCACCAGTGTGGCCAGTTAATTTTGGAATTTTAGTAGAGATTGGGTCTCACTTTTGCTCAGGCTGGTCTCAGACTCCTGAGCTCAAGGGATCACCTTGCCTTGGCCTCTCAGAGTGTTGGGATTAGGGGCATGAGCCACCACGCTCGGCCAACATAATCTCTTTCAGTCACATCTCTTTTTTTTTTTTGACCCAATTCCTCTAATTTTCACCCTCCCTCTTTACTTCAGGTTTCATCTCTGGGAAAGTTATTTCTCGGATATTATTTAGCAAGATTTTATAATTTTTCATCATATTCACCATGTTCATGTGAACATGAGTAGCAGCCTGGTTTGAAGATTGTTTCAGGGCTCGGCGCCTGTGGCTCAAGGCACCAGCCACATACACCTAAGGTGGCGGGTTCAAATCCCCAGCCCGGGCCTGCCAAACAACAGTGATGGCTGCAACCAAAAAATGGCCAGGCGTTGTGGCGGGCGCCTGTAGTCCCAGCTACTTGGGAGGCTGAGGCAGGAGACTCGCTTGAGCCCAGGAGTTGGAGGTTGCTGTGAGCTGTGATGCCATGGCACTCTACCCAGGGGTATAGCTTGAGGCTCCGTCTAAAAAAAAAAAAAGAAGATTGTTTCAGAAATTTCTTGCTTACAAATATTCTTCCCTACCATCCCCTTAAATACACTGTTCTTATGGATACTGCTTCCAAATTTGAAAATATGGTAATTACTCAAATGTTGAAAAACGTGGCAAAGGACTGACACACAAAACTCTCCTACCTGTGATTATGGCTTTGAAGGAGAAGAGGGCACGAAGAGGTACACAGTCTACTGTTAAATAATTCTTTATGCTTAAGGAGAAGGTAGGTGAGGTTCAGAGGCAGGAGATGCAACTGGAAAAGGGCCGTGGCCGTATTTTGTCTTGGGCGTGGGGAGCCATTGAAAAGAAATGAAACAGTAACCATGTCTGGAGCTTTAACTCCTATCTCGTTCAACCTCTAAGACAATTCAGAGGCTTGTTGCCCACTCTCACTTTACAGATGAGAAAATAATAATAATTAAAGAAGCACTGAACTGTGTACAAGGCTGCACTGAGGACTTGGTACTTTACATACCTTGTCTCTGGTTCTTGCAACTATCCTTACACGTGGCGAATAGGGACTGCATTATACAGAAGAGGAATCTGGGTCTTGGAGAAGTGAAGGGCCCTTCTCTAGGCCACAAAACTAGGTAGTGAAATGTGGTTTAGGTAGAAGCCACTTTCTTTTCACTGCATGATACTACCTGGGAGTGTGAAACATCTCGGCCAAGGCCACAGTGCCATGTGGAAGGTCATGATGATGGTCACAGTGGGTGGACTATAGCTGTGCAGTGGCAGTAGGGGGGTAAGGAGGGAACATGTCTGTTTGGGAGGTACGGAGGGACACAGTTGCATGTGATTGATGTGGGAGGTGAGGGAGAGTAGTGTTGAGAATCTTCTCAGGATGCATAGAAGGTGGTTCCATTTATGAAAGAGGATGTGATGGGGGAGGGCAGTTTTAGAGGGTAAAATTGATGTGCAGATAACACGAGTCCTTGTAATTCATGGTCTTTTTGGGTTTTTTTTGTAGGGAGGGGGCATAAATTGCATGATAAATTAAGATCCTTAACTCTCAACTTAATAAAGCAAATAATCTGTACAATTGTTGTCATTTTATTTGAGCCTAACTTCTAGATTATGGGATGTAAACTATTTAACAGTGTTTTCACCAGTTAGTTTGATTGCCTTCTAGAGTAGGAGAAATGTAAACTAGTAAATGATGGGCAAAGAAGCTGGCTGGGAGCAGTGAGGTCCAAGAAGGCAGCTTGGATAGAAACCAGCCCTCTCTAAGTCCTCAGGGTTAGGGGCTGAGCCTAAGGGACCAGACCTCACTGAGTCCTCAGGGTTAGGGGCTGAACCTAAGGGACCAGACCTCCCTGAGTCTTCGGGGTTAGGGGCTGAGCCTAAGGGACCAGCCCTCCCTGAGTCCTCGGGGTTAGGGGCTGAGCCTAAGGGACCAGCCCTCCCTGAGTCCTCGGGGTTAGGGGCTGAGCCTAAGGGACCAGCCCTCACTAAGTCCTCGGGGTTAGGGGCTGAGCCTAAGAGACCAGACCTCCCTGAGTCCTTGGGGTTAGGGGCTGTTCCTAGGTAGAAACCAACCCTCACTGAGTCCTCAGGGTTAGGGGCTGAGCCTAAGGGACCAGCCCTCCCTGAGTCCTCGGGGTTGGGGGCTGAGCCTAAGGGACCAGCCCTCACTGAGTCCTCAGGGTTGGGGGCTGAGCCTAAGGGAAACTAGCCCTCCCTGAGTCCTCGGGGTTGCGGGGCTGAGGGCAATAATGCCTACTGCTTAGTCTTTGAAATTGCATTTGAATTTTTAATTTAAGAATAATTAATTTTAAAAAGTTTTTAAAAATGGAATTTTTCCCTTTTTTATTGTTTGGTGTTCATCGAGGGTACAAAGAATGATGTTACACTGATTGCATTTGTTAGGGTATGTCCCTCTTATAATTGTGTCCTGCCCCCAAGAGATGTGCCACATACTATGATCCTCTCATTCATTCCCCTCTCTCCTCTCCTCTCCCTGCTCCCTCATTCCCCTACCCACCCCTTGTATTAGCTCATCTGTTGCCTTCATATTAGTATTGAGCACATAGGATTCTTACTTCTCCATTCTTGTGATGCTTTACTGAGAAGAATGTGTTCTACCTCCACCCAGGTTGATACAAAAGATGTAACGTCTCCATCTTTTTTAATGGCTGAATAGTATTCCATGGTGTACATATACCACAATTTGTTAATCCCTTCCTGGGTTGGTGGGCATTTAGGTTGTTTCTCATTTTGGTAATTGTAAATTGAGCTGCGATAAATAGTCTAGTGTGGGGGTGGTGCCTGTGGCTCAGTGTGTAGGGCCCATATACTGACGGTGGCAGGTTCTAACCC
>NW_003852452.1:10540316-10542944 GCF_000181295.1 Otolemur garnettii
GTGCGAATATTCTTATGATAAAAGGATTTTCTTTCTTCTGGATGGATGCCTAGTAATGTGATTGCAGGATCAAACGGAAGGTATAATTTGAGTTCTTTGAGGATTCTCCATACTTCCTTCCCAAAAGGTTTTATTAGTTTGCAGTCCACCAGCAGTGTAAAAGTGTTCCCTTCTCTCCAGATCCACACCAGCACCTGCAGCTTTGAGACATTGTGAAGTGGTGATATCTCAGGGTTGTTTTGATTTGCACTTCTCTGATGATTAGGAACGATGAGCCTTTTTTCATGTTTGTTAGCCATTCATCTGTCTTCTGTAGAGAAGGTTCTGTTTATGTCTCTTGCTCAGTGATATATGGGATTGTTTGGTCTTTTTTTTTGTTAATTAATTTGAGTTCTCTCTTGGTCCTGCAGAGGATCTGGAGTCCTCTGTAGATCAGCTTTTGTCTGATTCATAATATGTAAATATCTTTTCCCATTCTGAAGGTGGCCTGTTTGCTTTGGTTGTTGTTTCCTTAGCTGTACAGAAGCTTTTCAGTTTAATTAAGTCACATTTAAAAAATGGAATTTGGGAGGCGGTGCCTATGGCTCAAAGGAGTAGAGTGCCGGCCCCATATGCCAGAGGTGGTGGGTTCAAACCTAGCCCCAGCCAAAAATCAAAAAAAAAAAAAAAAAAAAAGAATTTTTAATTTGAGGTTTTATTTTCTATTTTTTTTTAATTAAATCATGGCTGCATACATTAATGCAGTCATGGGGTATAGTGTGCTGGTTTTATATTAAATTTGAAATATTTTTATCAAACTGGTTAACATAGCCTTCATGTCATTTTCTTGGTTATTGTGTTAAGACATTTATATTCTACATTTAGAAAAATTCACATGTATCCTTGTAAGATAAACCATAGGAGTGATCTCACTAATCACCTTCCCTCCACCCATCCTACCCCCTCCCCTCCCCTCCCTCTCCCCTTTCCCTATATTATTGAACTATAATTGGGTTATAGCTTTCCTATGAAAGCTATAAATTAGTTTCATAGTTGGGCTTAGTATATTGGATACTTTTTCTTCCATTCTTGAGATACTTTGCTAAGAAGAATATTTTCCACCTCCATCCATGTAAACATGAAGTAGATAAAGTCTCCATCTTTCTTTAAGGCTGCATAATATTCCGTGGTGTACATTTACCACAATTTATTAATCCATTCGTGGGTCGATGGGCACTTGGGCTTCTTCCATGACCTAGCAATTATGAATTGGGCTGCAATAAACATTCTGGTACAAATATCTTTATTGTAGGGTGATTTTTGGTCTTCTGGATATATACCTAGTAGAGGAATTGCAGGATCAAATGGCAGGTCTACTTTTAGTTCTCTAAGTGTTCTCCAAACATCTTTCCAAAAGGAATGTATTAGTTTGCATTCCCATCAGCAGTGTAGAGTGTTCCCTTTTCTCCACATCCACGCCAGCATCTCTGGTTTTGGGATTTTGTGGTATGGGCTAATCTTACTAGAGTTAGATGATATCTCAAAGTAGTTTTGATTTTATTTTCTATTTTTGGTCAGAAGAGTTTGATTGCTCTTTAAGAATTACAGTAAGGTAATTATGACAGTTTATTGCAGCGTTCCAAGGTAGATAAAAACATACACTAATAATTTTCTCTTTCTCTTCCTAATTCTGTCTGTGTTGTTAGCACTTTGGAGAGTATTCTTTTGGAATTGTTTTAAATACTTTTAAGCGTATGAATCCATATGCAGGGTTTTTTACTGTTCTTGTTCCTTTGTTTTTATAAAAACATCATCTTTCCATAAGTAATACTCTGTGACCTGCCTTTTTGAATGTAAGAGTGTGTCCTTTTAATAGGCAGATATTGCTGGGGGAGGGCTGCATTTTTCAAACACTGATGTTTTTAAGTGTGATGAAAATGAGGCTGAATGGGGAGGAAAACCAGAGAACCTTAAGAGAGTGTGGGTGATCCTGGAGGTGTGGCTAGGTGGCTTAGGTTCTGCCCTGAGTCTAGCTTGGTTCAGAAGGGAGAGAGAAAAAAATGTTAAGTGTGTGTAAAAGGAACTGATGGAATTTGTTTGGTTGCCCAAAGCAGGCCTGTGTGATGATACCAAGGGAAAAGGTGGACAGTTCTGTGGGTGAGTCAGTAGTGATTCTGATTCCTTGTCTGGTTGGCTAGTGATGGAGATACACATATCAGCATAATACCTGGCTGGTTTCCATGGCCGGCAGGAGCCAGTCCTGCAGGGTGACCACATCCTGTCCATTCTGGGTGTTGGTAAAACGCCAGGATGATTCAGGCAATTGGGCTTTGTTATGCTATCCCTTCTTTGCCCTCTGATAGTTGAGTTTTAAGATAGTTAGGATGCTGTTTCAGGTTCAGCATGTCATCACACTGGAGGTGGGAAGAAGAGGGCACAGGGTAGGCGCGTGTTCAGCAGAAGTGTTCTTATTACAGTAGGGGGCTGTAAAGGTGGCAACTGATACCTTTCCTCCTGGGATTTGATTACCTTTGTCGATTAAAAATTAAGATTGTTGGAATAGATAATCTCTATGCTTTTTACCAGCTCTAAGTCTCTGAGATGGCAGGTTTTTAGAGCTATCTATTTTGCTTATTCACCTGCCAATCC
>NW_003852452.1:10543728-10544875 GCF_000181295.1 Otolemur garnettii
TGGCTGGCGCCTTAGCCGCTTGAGCCACAGGTGCCGAGCCACCAAAAATGTTTAAGGAGAAGCTAGTCAACCACTTGCTGAGATCCCCTGTGAAGGGTTCATACTTAGCAAGGGTTTATATGGAATGATTTCCCTTCCGGTTCTGAGTTTGTTTAATCCTTTCTTCCCTACCACTTGAGTATAATGTTTCCAGCATGGTTTAATTTTTCTGTGTTAATGTTTGATTTTGAATATTTGGAATGTTTTCAAAATGTTTTACACGTTTATTTTAATTTTGATTTATGTTTTGCTTGATTTTCAGAAGGAAGCTGATAATATGAAAGTTAAAATGAGTCTATCTGTAAATTTTAGAAAGTCGCAGTGAAACTTTATACGTTTTGAAGCTGTATAATTGCATTGAGGGATTTCCGCAGCCTCCAGAATCTTTGTTTTTGCATAGACATGGACACACACATGCATGTGTGGTTATACACACATTTTATATTTTGTCATTTATGCTTAGTTTGATATTTTACAATCTGCATTGTTAACTGTAGTTAGCTGTCCATAACTGTAGGGTCTGCAATCTTGGATTCAACTCAACTTGGATTGAAAATATTAAAATAAAGGGTGGGTGCCATGGCTCACGCCTGTAATCCTAGCACTCTGGGAGGCCAAGGTGAGTGGATTGCCTGAGCTCATGAGTTTGAGACCAGCTTGAGCAAGAGTGAGACCCTGTCTCTAAAAAAACTAGCTGGGCGTTGTGGTGGGCACCTGTAGTCCCAGCTACTTGGGAGGCTTAGATAAGAGGATCACTTGAACCCAAGAGTTTGAGGTTGCTGTGAACTGTGATGCCATAGCACTCTACTGAAGGTAACAAAATAAGACTGTGTCTTAAAAAAAAAAGGGTGGCGCCTGTAGCTCAAGCAGCTAAGGCACCAGCCACATACACTGGAGCTGGTGGGTTCAAATCTGGCCCAGGCCTGCCAAACAATGACAACTACAACCAAAAAAAGAAAAAAAAAAAATAGCTGGGTGTTGTGGTGGTTGCCTGTAGTCCCAGCTAGTTGGGAGACTGAGGCAAGAGAATCAGTTAAGCCCAGGAGTTGAGGGTTGCTGTGAGCTGTGATGTAATGGCACTCTACCCAGGGTGATAGCTTGAGGCTCT
>NW_003852452.1:10545208-10556541 GCF_000181295.1 Otolemur garnettii
CATTTACATTGCATTAAATATTATAAGTAAACTAGAGATGGTTTAAGGTAGGCGTTCTCAAACTATGGCCTGTGGGCCACATGTGCCTAGGACATTTATCCGGCCTGCCAGGTGTTTTTGCCACCACTGCCTGTCCTGTGTAGCAGCCGACTTGTCCTGGGGCCTGCAGTCCAGCCCTCCAATGGTCTGAGGGACAGTGACCTGGACCCCTGTTTAAAAAGTTTGAAGACCCCTGGTTTAAGGCATACAGAAGGATGCATGTAGGTTATATGAAAATACTATGTTATTTTTGTAAGAGATGTGAACAGCCACAGATTTTGGTATCCAAGTAGTGTCTGGAAACAAATCCCCGTGAATACTAAGGGGCACCTATGTTCACATTATGTTACTCGGAATTTTTCTTTCTGCTTCAGATTGCCCATTACCTCTTTTGTGTCATTTGTTCATTTAAAAATTTGTGTTGAGTGGCTGCTGTGTTGGGCACTGTGCCACTTGCTGTAGGTACAGTACTGAACAAGACAGGATGGAGCTGCCAGAATGGAGCATGTGTTTCAGGCCAGGAAGAAACAATGAATATACTTGATATTTCAGTTGTGACAAGTGCGGTGAGTGAAGAGATGGAGACGGCTGGGGCAGGTGTGATCAGGCAGCGTGTCCCCCAGGAGGTGACATTTCAGTCCCAGACCTGAATGATGACAAGGAGCAATTCTCTTGCCTCAGCCTCCGGAGTAGCTGGGACTACAGGTGCCTGCCACAATGCCCAGCTGTTTTTAGAGACGGGAGTCTTGCTCTAGCTTAGGCTGGCGTCGAACTCTTGAGCTCAAGCAATCCATTCACCTCAGCCTCCCAGAGTTCTGGGATTACAGGAGTGAGCCATGCACACCTGGCCACCTCTTTTCTCTATATTTCCAAATCCAGGAGTAGATGACTCAATAGAAATAGAAGTGTTTATTAAGAAAAGCTGAGAAGTTATGAGCTAATAAATAATTGCATAAACTTTTAAAACTTGTCTATTTCTGGAATGAAGACATTGTAGACCAGTGAACCTCACCAAAAAGTCACTGCATTATATATGTTAAATTACAATGCATTTAGCTTTCTATTCTTTTGAAAAAAATTTTTTAGAGACAGGGTCTTGCTGTATTATCCAGGATGGTGTCAAACTCCTGACCTCAGTGACTCTCCTGCCTCAGCCTAACAACTAACTGGGGTCACAGGTATAAGCCCTCTTGCTCAGCTACTCTTCTATCCTTCAGGGTTGTTTGAAGTTTCTTTTAAAAGTCGTCTCTCTTGTTTGGTCTATTTTGTTTTCATTATTCTGTTTGCAGTTGTCTATGCCAACTTTATAGGCTTGTAAATAGAAAATCAAAAAAGAATTGCTTTGAGGGATTGATCTTTAACTGGGTGATTTTCAGTTGTTATTCTGGTCATACATATTTACAACATGAAGGAGAAAAAACACTACTCTAAAATAATGTAATATTTAACTACTGTGTTTCTATCTTTAAATTTATTTATTTATTTATTTATTTGGCAGTTTTTGGCAGGGCTGGGTTTGAACCCACCGCCTCCGGCCTATGGGGCGGGCCCCCTACTCCTTTGAGCCACAGACACCGCCCAACTATCTTTAAATTTAGATTCAAAAAGAAGAAACTGGTTTGCGTTTATGGGAACAGTGACAATATGTGTATAGTAACAGTTGCAATTTCCTTAAGAATGTTCTGTTGCTTAGTTTGCGTGGGTTTGTAATAGAAGGTTCGGAATGACGGGTCTTTGTTTTTTCTCTTGCATACTGCAGACTGGTGTGGAATCAGGTGCCACAACTGAAGAGCCCTTAGCCATCAGTTCTGGAAATTAACAGAGGTTTATATTTTAATGTGTATGGACCTGTTGGGGAACCTCACTGATTGCTTTTTTCTAGATGGTTTTATGAGATTTTTTGAGGTTTATATTTTAATGTGTATGGACCTGTTGGGGAGCCTCACTGATTGCTTTTTTCTAGATGGTTTTATGAGATTTTTTGAAGTTGACCTCGGGTGAGGTTTCTAGATGGAAACAGGATGAGTTTAACCTTGTACTTGACTTCTTTGGTTGAGCTAGAGATACTCTTATTTTGTAGATTATCTCCTTGGCATGCATGACCATTTTTTTTTCTTAAATTACAAACTGGCTTTCTTTCTGCTAAAGATGGTATGCTCAGAGTCTTTAAGCTCAAAATCTCAAGAAAATATAACTAGGGGCTCGGTGCTCATCGCTCAGTGAGTAAGTAGGGTGCTGGCCATATACACTGAAGCTGGCAGGTTCGAACCCAGCCCGGGCCAGCTAAAACAACAATGACAACTGCAACCAAAAAAATAGCCAAGCATTGTGGTGGGTGCCTGTAGTCCCAGCTACTTGGGAGGCTGAGGCAAGAGAATCTCTTAAGCCTAAGAGTTTGAGGTTGCTGTGAGCTGTGATGCCACGGCACTCTATTGAGGCTGACATAGACTCTGTCTCAAAAAAAAAAAAGAAAGAAAATATAATTAGGAAAGAAAAATCAACCATTGGGGAAGAGAAGGAAAAAATAAATAGCATAATGCACTCCAAGCCAGTTATAAGTAGCTTTTGAACTATTGGCTCCTTAGATTATTTTTTTTTAATTGATAGTTTCTTAATTAATGTTGGTAATTAAAAGCTAACTATGGTTTGATGATCTAGTTCTTGTGATCTGAACAGCAAGAAGATCCCTTTTTTGTCAGTATTTTAAAATAATATAGAAATAGAAGCTTTTCTTCAAAGCATTCTGAGGTCTTCTACCTTAATCACTGTAGATATTTCCTATTATATTTATAATCAAGTGCTTTTTTTCATTGTAGCAAAATAAATAATGTATTTTTACAAATCACTTTGGAGCACTTGGTATAACATAAGTGGTTATTTACTAACGTAGGCCAGGGTCTCAAAGCTATCATTATATTTTGAGATAATGGCACAGTAAGTGTTTTTAGAAAAAAAAAGCAATGAAAAAATACCTAGGCCGCTGGA
This sequence comes from Otolemur garnettii, assembly GCF_000181295.1. Taxonomy (NCBI): domain Eukaryota; kingdom Metazoa; phylum Chordata; class Mammalia; order Primates; family Galagidae; genus Otolemur; species Otolemur garnettii. The sequence continues at coordinate 10,548,233 of NW_003852452.1, forward strand.
TGCAGTGGCACGCACCTATAGTCCCAGCTACTTGGAAGGCTGAGACAGGAGGATCGCTTAAGTCCAGTTCTGGGCTGTAGTGTGCTATGCTGGTGTCCACACTAAGCTTACCATCAATATGGTGACCTCCCAGGAGCAGGGGGCCACCAGGTTGCCTAAGGAGGAGTGAACTGGCCCAGGTTGGAAATGGAGCAGGTCAAAACTCCTGTGCTGATCAGTACTTTTGCGCCTGTGAATAGCCACTGCACTCTGGCCTGGGCAACATAGCAAGACCCTGTCTCTGGAAAAAAAAAAAACAATCTCTAGGCTAATGAGATTTTCATCATTACTGATCAATTCTAAGCAAAAAAAAAGTTAAAATGCATTTAAATTAGTGACACCAGTATGATTTAGAAATTTGGAAAATGGATACCAAAGTAAGTGCTGTGAGCAGATGGGTCATTGCATAAACATAAATAATGGCTCATTCATTCATTCCTGCAGTGGTGATATATAAAGTGCTTCCTATGCCTTAGTCACAGGTTTGGGTTTCGAGAACATGGTAGAGAACAACACAATAGAAAGCTCTGTGCTCGTGGAGCTTGTGTTCTGTGGGGAAAGGGAGACAATGAACAAAATGAATAAGGAGAGAAGCGCCTGTGGCTCAGTGAGTAGGGCGCCAGCCCCATATGTGGGAGGTGGTGGGTTCAAACCCAGCCCTGGCCAAAAACTGCAAAAAAAAAAAAAAAAAAAGAATAAGGAAAATAGACGGAATGTTAGATGGCTCTAAATGCTATTTAAAAACAAAGACAAAACTGGGAATAGGAAAGATGGCATGTACAGCAGGAGGAGGTTATGTTTTCGATAAGATGTCAAAGAAGGTCTCACTGAGCTGGCACACCAAGGAGGCCTGTGACTGGGGGATAATTAACTAGGGGGAATAGTAGATGAGCCCAGAGAGGGAATGGGAGTCAAATTATGCAGTAGCTTTTAGACTGTAGTTGGGACTTTGGCTTTTGCTGTGAGCTAGATGGGAAGCTTTGAGCAAAAACGTCTCAGTGTCCTGCACTGTTTTTCCCCATTGAGATAACCTCTGCAGACGTTCTATGAAAATTCCTTCCTTGGCTCAGTGCCCCATAGTTCAGTGGTTACAGTGCCAGCCACATACACCAGGGCTGGCGGGTTCAAACAGGCCTGGGCCTGCTAAACAACAATGACAACTACAACCAAAAAATAGCCGGGCGTTGTGGCGGGCACCTGTAGTTCCAGCTACTTGGGAGGCTGAGGCAAAAGAATCTAACTCTTGAGAGTTTGAAGTTGCTGTGAGCTGTGATGCTACGGCACTCTACCAAGAGTGACATAGTGAGACTCTGTCTCAAAAAAAAAAAAGAAAGAAAATTCCTTCCTTGGTTATTTTCCTCTTATCACAGTCATTGGAAAAATAGATTTTTGCACTAATTCCCTATTAATGGGTCTATTTAGTTATAAATAACCACATAATTATGGAAATGGCTCAGATGAAATATTACCTAAGTAGAAATTAATTACTTTTTATCATTTTGCATTATTTCTATTTTAGTATTACGAAAAATGTGATTGTTCCTTTTCTTTGTGTCGCCCTGGGTAGAGTACAGTAGCGTCACAGCTCACAGCAACCTCTTGGGTTTAAGTGATTCTTTTGCCTCTGTTTCCCAAATTGCTGGGATTACAGGCGCCTGTCACAACGTGTGGTTATTTTTTGGCTGCAGGTGCCACTTGGTTGCAGTTGTTTAGCAGGCCCTGGCCGGGCCCGAACCCACCCGGCCTCGGTGTATGTGGCTGGCGCCCCAGCCTCTGAGCTATAGCCACCAGCCTGTTCTTTTTCTTACTTTAAAAAATGTAGGCACAGTGGCTCAGGCCTGTAATCCTAGCACGCTGGGAAGGCAAGGTGGGTGGATTGCTTGAGCTCAGAAGTTCGTGACCAACCTGAGCAAGAGCGAGTCAGATCTCTACTAAAAATAGAAAAACTAGTCAGGGGTCAGTGGCAGGCGGCTTTAGTCCCAGCGACTCGGCAGAATGAGGCGGGAGGATTGCTCAAGCTCAGGAGTTTGAGGTTTCTGTGAGCTGTCACGCCACTGCACTCTACCCAGGGGGACAGAGTGGGACACTGTCTCAAAAAGAAAAAAAAATTGCGTTGTGCTCAGATAGTTTTAAACCGGTCATTTCCCTCTTATGTTTATAGTTTAATTATATTTTGAGGCCAGAATATTTGTAGTTTTCTTTCCCTTCATAAATGGGAAACATAGTGTTACTTTTAAATCCAGTGACATTTTTAATAAAACTCTCTTTTTTATGTTAAAAAATAAGATTCCTTCAGTCTCTTTAAACCTGAGATTCTTTTCCTTCTCTTATCCTCTGCCTCCATTAACTTTACACTGTAATGCCAGAGACTGAATGGATTACTAAAGAATGAATTTCAACCAGAGAAAATCCCTGACTAGGTGTTCAATGTCAGCGTGAAGGAAATCTTCCCTAACCGAGTTCTGCAACCTAAATTCAAAAGGCGGGACTGACTCATTTGGTTAGAGAAATTAAAAACAATGGCTCGGGGGAAAAAATAGTGCAATATAGATGACTTACAAAATCTCCTTTTTTTTTTTTTTATTAAATCATAGCTGTGTACATTAATGCAATCGTGGGGTACAATGTGCTGGTTTTTATTATTATTTTTAATATACAGTCCCTATGAGTTTTTGGAAAATAAATTGTTCTTTTCAATACAATAGGAAGGCTGGGCAAGGTGGCTCGTGCCTGTAACCCCAGCAGTCTGGGAAGCCGAGGTGGGAGGATTGCCTTGAGCTCATTAGTTCGAGACCATCTTGAGCAAGAGCAAAACCTCATCTCTAAAAAACGGCCAGATTGTTGTGGTGGGAGCCTGTAGTTCTAGCTACTTGGGAGGCTGAGGCAAGAGAATTGCTTGAGCCCAAGAGTTTAAGGTTGCTGTGAGCTATGACGCCACTGCACTCTACTGAGGGTGACATAATGAGACTCTGTCTTAAAAACAAAAACAAAAATCCCCCCAGCAACCTAAACAGCATATCCCAAAGTTCAAATGCTAACTTTATGTCAACAAATTATATAGTTGGGTTTTTTTATTTCCTAAATAGTGTGTGTGAACCAGCGATAGTATATTTTTAGGACTTAAGCACTTTAGAAGAATAGTTATTATAGTTTTCCAGTATATAAAATGAGTTAAAAAATACACTCTTTTCCCCAGCACTCTGGGAGGCCAAGGCTGGTGGATTGCCTATGCTCATGAGTTCAAGACCAGCCTGAGCTGGAGCAAGACCCTGTCTCTAAAAATGCCAGGCATTGTGGCAGGCGCCTATAGTCCCAGCTATTCGGGATTCTGAGGCAAGAGAATCGCTTGAGTCCAAGAGTTGGGAGTTGCTATGAACTGTGACGCCATGACACTCTACCGAGGATGACAAAGCGAGACTCTGTCTCAAACAAAAATCAATACAATAGGAAATATAATAGGAGAAAGGAGCAAAGACAAGCTAGACAGGAGAGGATCTGTAAATAATAAATGTGCAAAGATGCTCAGTCTTAGTGAAATGTAAAACAATAGCGTGTTTTCACTTTTTATGTGTTAAGTTACAGAAATTTTAAATATTGATGCTATGCAGTGTTGGAAAGGATGTGGAAATAGAAATGTGCTGTGAACTTTGAGAATGCGATTTGATATGAAATGCCAGCTTGGGAAACTTAGCTAGACCCCTGTCTCGACAGGAAAAAAAGGCCAGGCAGGCTGGTTTGTCTCTATAGTCCTAGTTACTTGGGAACCTGAGAAGGCCCCGGTGTGTCTGGCTTTGGGAGCAGGGGGATGTGAGAGAGGAGGATGGAGAGGTGGACAGCATGCAGGTCTTTGAGCCCTGGCAAGAATTCTGGATTTTATTTTAAGCATTAGCCAGCTGCCACTGGAATGATGTGATCTGGCCAATGTTTTAAAAAGATGACTCTGGTTGTTCCTTGCAGGTGGGGAAAGAGTGAGCCCAGTTAGGAGGCTGTGGCAATAGTTCAGGTAAGAGATGATGGTGGCCCTGTGTCCTGGGAGAGATTCTCCTTGGGGTGAGAAATGATCTAATTCAGGATGTATGTTGAAGGATTTGCTGAGTAATTGGAGGCGGAGGCAGAAGGGGAGAGAATCAAAGTGGCTCCTAGGTTTCTCTATAAGGAGCTGAGACGAATATAAGGAAATCATATGATGAAGAGATGTAAAAATGAAGGAATAAAAGGACATTTCGTGGGCAGTGCTGGTTGCTCAGTGGTTAGGGTGCCAGCCACATATACCAAGCCTGGCAGGTTTGAACCTGGCCTGGTCCTGCTAAAGGAACAATGACAACTACAACAAAAACATAGCCAGTCATTGTAGGGATGCCGGTAGTCCCAGCTACTCGGGAGGCTGAAGCAAGAGAATCGCTTGAGCCCAAGAGTTTGAGGTTTCTTTGAGCTGTGACACCACAGCACTCTACCTAGGGTGACAGCTGGAGACTCTATCTTAAAAAAAAGAAAAGGACATTTTGTGTTTCACAGATGAAATACTGCATATTTACTAGAATTTGAAAATTCTTTTTTTTTCTTTTTATTGAATGGTAACTATGTACATTAATGCACTTCTGGGGTAAAATGTGGGGTTTTCACATGCAATCCAAAAAATTTGAAAATTCTTATGGATTCCAATTTTGATACTTTGCCTAAAAAAGAATTTTAAAATGAGTCTGCTGAAACATCCTTTGGAAAGGATTCGTGACTTTGCCAGGAAAACAAGCATCATCCTATAGTTACATTACTCTATGATGTAATTTACTGGACTTCAGTTGGCTACATTTCATGATGCACACTGAGCATGTAGCCACATTTCTTAGTTTCTATTACAAAGCTAAAATGTTAAGACATTTTCTTCCTATAAAGTCAAACCAAGTAACCATGCATAATCTTTCAGCATTCTGTGACACCAGTTACTAAAATAGATATCAGTATTTTTTAAACCTAAGAGTTAAAAGAATTATTTATAGGAAGCAATGCGTGCACTTAGGAGTGTGGAGACTGTGGCATAAATATATCCTTGGACTGGAATTAAAGTAAAAAATGTGTCAGTAGAAATAACAGCTCTCTCTCTTTCTCTTCTACTACGGACCTTGGATCTCGGTAAGCCTTTGTTGACTCACCTTGCACTGCTAAATCGTACTGTGGTCCATGAGGGCCAGGGAGGCAAGTGTGCTAGTCTGAGTAAAAAGCTCATGCGATCTTCGCAGTAATAGAAACATTGTCCAGAATGTGGTAATAATGTTGGCTCATTGCTCCTGGAATATCACAATCTAGGTATAATGGTCCAGGGACCAGTAGGTAGCAGATACCAGGATACAGAGCTCAACTTAAGATGAAAAAGGACCTTCCATAAAAACTCAGAGCAGGGTGAAAGTTCGCAGGTCCATCATAGACTTGTCTGTTGGCTAATCATGATGTTTAAGTTAGAAGCCAAAAGATATTTTGTAGGGATGTTGAGGAAGTGAGTCGGTCCCTTCCTTGGTTTTGGAATAGATGATGTTTAAATTGCTTTCAGACTGTGTCTTTAAGTGTGTCTGTGTCCTCAATACCTCCTACTAAGGACAGTCGCACCCGTCCCCAGTTTGTTTTTCAGTGACTGTATGGGTGTTAAATTCTACCATAGGGATGGGAGCCGTTCCAGCAAGCTGTGCCACCTTTTATCTAGAGTGGAGATTGCAGACTGGCATCCCATGGCCACCATCCAGCCCAGTGATTTAGAAACATTTGGTTTAGGGAGCTTTTTTTTTTTTTGATAGGGAGAATCATATGGAAGTCTGGATTTCAGCCCTCGCAGAGAAATCCAAAGATTTCACAAAGCCTTGGGCCCACATTTCTGCATGGCACCAGAGGGCAGGAGCCGAGCGAGGCTTTCTTTCTCTAACTCACCAGCCTCCACCATTCCATCCAGTCCACATCATCCTTCTGTCTTGTCTGCTTTCCTCAGTTACATCATCTGTCACATACTGTTGACATTTCCGTTTTGACTTCTGGTCAAGATGCTGACATGCTCTCGCTCCTCTGGGAATGAGAAATAAAGGAGCAAGTGAAGTGGAGATGGTGGAAGCAGAGAGTGGAAGGGGGATCATCACAGTTCAGACAGCCCTGGGCTGTCATTCTCAGCTTTGCCTTTTACATCTCAGAGTCTATGTCTTCTTCTAATGAGCAGGAATAGTAAACAGGACTGTGTTTGTGTGTTTATTTATTTATTTATTAAGACTGGGTCTTACTCTAGAGGGTTGCAGTGTCATCGTAGCTCACAGCAACCTCAAACACCCGGGTTCAAGTGATCCTCTTGCCTCAGCCTCCCAAGTAGCTGGGATTACAGACATCTGCCACAATGCCTCGCTATCTTTTTTTTAAGAGAGGGAGTCTTGCTTTTGCTCAGGCTGGTCTCAACCTCCTGAGAGCTCAAGGAATCCACCTACCTCGGCCTCCCAGAGTGCTGGGATTACGGGGTAAGCAATGTGTTTATTTTTGAATGAAATACTATATACAGGAGCACCCGGCAAATAATCTTGCCCCAAGTCCTTGGTCGGCTCTGGTCAGCAGGTGTTTCTCTATGTTCTCTTGTAAAAATATTGTTAATTTTCATGTCTGTTTTCCTTACCAGATTCTGTGTCTTACTCAATTTAATATCCAAGCATGACTCTTTTTTTTTTGAGACAGAGTCTTACTATGTCACCCTTGGTAGAGCACTGTGGCATCACAGCTCACAGCAATCTCAGACACTAGGGCTTAAGCAATTCTCTTGTCTCAGCCTCCTAGGTAGCTGGGACTACAGGCACCCGCCATAACACCTGGCTGTTTTTTGGTTGCAGTTGTTACTATTGTTTTAGCTGGCCTGGGGCCAGGTTCAAACCCAGCAGCCTTGGTGTATATGTCCAGCACCCTGCCTACCTACTGAGCTACAGGTGCCGCTCAAGCATGACATTTTTATTTTTAGACGGTAGGGACCATGGCTGTTCCTTTCATTCTTTTTTTTCCCTCTTTTGTTTGAGACAGGGTCTTAGTCTGTCACCCAGGCTAGAGTACAGTGGCATCACCATAGCTTACTGCAGCCTCCAATTCCTGGGCTTAAGCAATCCTCTCACTCTGGCCTCCTGAGTAGCTCAGGTTATAGATGTGTGCCATCATGCTTGGCTAAATGTTTTAATTTATATAGAGACAGGATCTTGCCTTGTGGCCTGGGCTGATCTCAAACTCCTAGCCTCAAGCAGTCCTCTGGCTTCAGCCTCCCAGAGTGCTGAGACTACAGGTGTCAGCCACCACACCCAGCCTGCTCTCTCTGCACCAGACATTTTGTAGATGTCACAGAGATCTGAAAATTACACTATTAAATAATTACTTTAAAACTGACCAGAGCCAAATGTGGTTGCTTGTTCTAGCAGTCCCAGCTATTTGGGAAGCTAAAGTGAGCTGTGATTTCACCACTGCACTCCAGCCTGAGTGACAGAGTGAGACTGTCTCTTAAAAACAAAAAAGAAACACCAGAAACTTGCAAAAATAAATAAACAAATATCAAAACTGACCAAGAGCAAGGCCCTTGACCAGAACTCAAAAGCAGAAGAAAAAAGGAGTGAGGGTGGATTGAAGAATATTCCTCCAGCATCGCTACCCAAACCCAGATAACGAGGGCCCAGAGCTTCTTCATGGGCCATATCCAGGGCTTGGGATCTTGAGCTAATCCTCAGGTGTCTCTGGCCGTGTCACTCTCAGAGTAAGGTAGATGAGGGGCTGGGGAAACAGCCAGCCAAGTCCAGAAACAGAGAAATGCAACTGAAGGAGGATGGGAAATGGACAGGTCCTGTCCAGCTGTAGGTAAGATAACCTCAAGTAGAGTGAGGGGCAGGGAGAGGCCAGGCAAGCAGGATCGCAGGAGGGGAGGCCCAGGGGCTGGTCCTGAGTCACTGGTCAGGGTACTGGCATGACATTTTGATAAATGAATGAGTTAATGAGTAAATTTTGAGAGTGAGGGAAAGGGAGCAAAGGGGAGGTGACTGAGTATCCCATCCTTTCCCTTCCACAGATCCTCACTCTCCTAGTCTGATCTCTCTAGAAAGGCGTCTGTGCGTCCTCACCTGGACCACTTCATATTGGAGTTCAATAGGCAGTTCTTTGCCAGCTATATTCGAGATCTTTTTTTTTTCGAGACAGAGCCTCAAGCTATCCCCCTGGGTAGAGTGCTGTGGCATCACAGCTCACAGCAACCTCCAACTCCTGGGCTCAAGAGAGTCTCCTGC
>NW_003852452.1:10557198-10561286 GCF_000181295.1 Otolemur garnettii
GCCTGTGGTCCCGGCTACTTGGGAGGTGGAGGCAGGAGGGTCGCTTGAGCCCAGGAGTTGGAGGTTGCTGTGAGCTATGATGCCATGGCACTCTACCCAGGGCAATAGCTTAAGGCTCTGTCTCAAAAAAAAAAAACTTTATTATCAGCTTTGCTCATGGCTCCAGAAATAGCTATTAACACCTGGAGCTAAAACACTGTTTTGCTTTAGCATGACTCAAGTTTTCACTGAGTATTTAGTCTTTTAAGGTTAGTTGTTTTGCTAACAAATTATTTTGCTTTCGTGACGCCCCCCCCAAAGTATTACTCTCAGATACTTCCTGTAATAGTTTGTTACTCAGATATAGAATCTTTTTACAAAGGAAAAAACGTTATAGCAGAAAAAAGAGGACAAGGTGAAATATTCTGTGGTGTATGCTCTGCTGGAGTGCCAGACCTTACTTTCTGATATCATATAAAGCTGCTGGCATTTGGTGTTAGCATGTGCAGCCAAAGTTACCTTTTGTAGCCAATGTTACATTTTGTTACTGTATCATGATAATACTTAGTTTTTATCAATTTGATTAAATGGCCTCTTTTCTGAGACAGAATCTCACTGTGTTGCCCTGGGGTTGAGTGCCATGGTGGTATTATAGCTCACAGCAACCTCAGACTCCGAGGTTCAAGCAGTCACCCTGCCTCAGCCTCCCCAGTAGCTGGAACTACAGGTGCCTGCCACAATGGCAGCTAATTTTTCTATTTTTATTAGAGACAGGGTCTTGTGGTTATCAAAATCCTGAGCTTAAGTAATCCACCTGTCTGGGCCTCCCAAAGGGCTAGGATTATAGGTGTGAGTTATCATACCTGGCACATGGTTTCTTTTATATGTTTCCCAGTAGTAGCATGGCTGTAGAAAGTGCTTTAACCTTTATCAGAAAACCTGAGTTTTAATTCAGATTCCTTACTTACTGGCCAGGAGACGGAAGCCAAATGTATAAACTTTAAAAACAGTTGCATTGACTCGGCACCCGTGGCTCAAGTGGCTAAGGCGCCAGCTACATACACCTAAGGTGGCAGGTTCGAATCCAGCCCAGGTCCACTAAACAACAATGATGGCTGCAACCAAAAAATAGCTGGGCGTTGCGGCAGGCACCTGTGGTCCCAGCTACTTGGGAGGCAGAGGCAAGAGACTCTCTTGAGCCCAGGGTTTGGAGGTTGCTGTGAGCTGTGATGCCACAGCACTCTACCCAGGGGGAAAGCTTGAGGCTCTGTCTCAAAAAAAAAAAAAAGTTGCATTGTGTATACTGCCTACCATTACTGGGTATTATGCTGAATATTTAATCAGCCATATTGCATATGACTCAATAACCTATGAAGAAGATATTTTTATTATTTCCATTTATGTGTGACAGTTGAGGCATAGATAATTTGTTTAGTGACAGAGCCAATGTTTGTGTAATGCAGCATGACTTTAAAACTTGTACTGAATTTTTTACAACAATAATAACAATTACATTAATAACAACAACAATAAAAATACAGCAGTGGTAGACGTAATAGGTTGGACTGACATGGGGCTAGTTATGTGGTCAGCAGTTCTCCATGTGTTTTACATACATTTATGAGGTCTGACAGTTAAGTTCATGAACTTGCCACTGTGTGTGTATGTTGGCAGCACTGTACAAACAACAGGGTAAGGTTTTGTGACCTTGGTCTATCAGCATCTCACAGCTGTGTTCATGTCATAGTCTTGCTGAGAGGTATTCATTGTTGTTGTTGTGTGGTTTTGTGTGCCATACGACAATACCTCTGATGGTTATTCCTGAAAAAGTTTAAGAATTGCTCTGTAGGGTGGACCAAGTCCTGATGTCAGTGCATGGCTGCCCAAAGGGAGGACTTTGAAGGTGACCACAGGAATATTCAGCAATGAGGTCCGCAGCACTTTTCCTGGGGTGGGTTCATGAACTTCATTGTCAGATCTTACAGTAACTCAAACTCACTATGCCATGCATTTTTGGTTTATGGAGTTTTTATGAATATTATGCATGAATATGTGTGTATTTTATGTATAATATATTGACAGGTGATTGCCAACTTAATGATGGTTCAACTTAGGATTTTTTTAAGTGGGGGATAGAGTCTCATTTTGGCAACCTGGGTAGAGTGCTGTGGCATCCTAGCTCACAGCAACCTCAAACTCTTGGGCTCAAGAGATGCCCTTGCCTCAGCCTCCTGAGTAGCTGGGACGTAGGCACTGGCCACAACACCTGGCTAGTTTTAGAGATGGGCTCTCGCTCTTGCTCAGGCTGGTCTCGAACTCCTGAACTCAAGGAATTCACCTGCCTCGGCCTCCTAGAGTGCTAGATTTCAGACATGAGCCACCGTTCGCAGCCTCAACTTAGGATTTTTTGACTTTATGATGGTGCAGAAGTAATGCACATTGAGTAGAAACTGTACTAAAGTACCCATATAACCAATCTGCTTCTCACTTTCAGTATAGTATTCAACAAATTACATGAGATATTTGACACTTTATTTATAAAATAGGCTTTGTGTTAGATGATTTTACGTAGCCAGAGAGCAGCGGTTCTCAGCCTGTGGGTTGTGACCCCTTTATAACAATGAAAATACATCGTGGCATTAGGAAGGTTGAGAACCACTGCTGTAAAGCATGTTTAAGATAGGTGAGGCTAAGGTACGATGTTTGACAGGTTAGCTGTATTACATTTATTTTTGACTTAATGATATTTTCAATTTATGATGGGTTCATCTGAATATAGCCCTACCATAAATTGAGGAGTAAACTCTTTTGTGTGTGTGTTTGCACTATAGAAATTTTAATTTAAGTTAAGTCTAAATTACTTAGGTAGCATTATTATACATTCTCATGTAAAAATGGAACGTTTGTTATTTATTTATTTATTTTTAGAGACAGAGTCTCACTTTGTCACCCTGGGTAGGGTGCTGTGGTGTCACAGGTCACAGCAACCTCCAGCTCTTGGGCTTAGGCAATTCTCTTGCCTCAGCCTCCCCAGTAGTTGCCACAATGCCCAGCTATTTTTTTTTGTTGCAGTTTGGCTGGGGCCGGGTTTGAACCTACCACCCTCAGTATATGGGGCCAGCACCCTACTCACTGAGCTACAGGCACCGCCTCTAACTCATATCCTTTAAACTTGACCAGGAAAGTGGAGTTTTCCTGCAGAAAAGTTGCACGTATATTAATTTTATAAAACAGTATTACAGTATAAGCTTGCCTTTCTTTATAAGTTTGTAGCTAAATTTTTTTTTCTTTAAAAATTTCCACAAGCTAGAATTTACTCATGATACTATTTAGCAACAGTGTTACGACTTTATAATTTGATGGAGGCTGATTATCTGGTTTGTGCCCTGGTCAATATGGTTGCTATGGTGACTGTGTTAAAAATGTTCAGGTACCTTTGCTGCTGAATAGGTTTCAATGCACCAGCCCTGTGTAGAAGGATGGGTTTCTTATGTGTGAACTTGCTCTTTTTCTGTAAATTTGTGTCTGTTATTGTCTCTGAAAATTTTCAAACCAGTGGTTTTATGGCCTCTCTTCTACTCTGTGTGTGTGTGTGTATGTGAGAGAGAGAGGGGAGGGGACAGAGAGAAAGGGAGAGAGAGAGAGAAAGAGAAATAGAGAGAGAGAATGGGAGAGAGAAAAAGACAAAGACAGAGGAAGAGAGAGAGATAGAGAGGAAGAGAGAGGAAAGAGAAAGAGAGAGATAGAGAGGAAGAGAGAAAAAAACGGGGAGTGTCTTGCTCTGTTGTCCTGCCTAGAGTGCAGTGGTGTCATCATAGCTCACAGCAGCTGCAAATTCCTGGGCTCAAGTGGTCCTCCTGCTTGAGCCTCCTGAGACTACAGGTTCATGCTACCATGTCCAACCAATTAAAAAAATTTCTTTGCAGAGATAGGGATCTTGCTATATTGTTCATATTGGTCTCAAACTCTTGGCTTCAAGTGAACCTCCTGCCTTGGCCTCCCAGAGTGCTGGGATTATGGGTGTGAGCCATTGCACCTGGCTTCCTCCTGCCTTGGCCTCCCAGAGTGCTGGGGTTATGGGTGTGAGCCATTGCACCTGGCTTCCTCCT